>NC_135312.1:52672714-52978366 GCF_048772815.1 Callospermophilus lateralis | reverse complement strand
AGATCCAGGTAACTTAATGAGCAGCTCCATGAGATACAAAATTTGAGGCCTCCTTGCCTTCACATTGTACCCTTTTGAGCCTTTTGCTATATCTGTACAGAGGATTGATGCTGAGTATGTTGTCAAGTTCCATATATGAAACTGCTACATGTAGAACAGCCAGGTTATTTGGTCTTTTAGGACTTTAGGACTTTTAATTTAGGACTGCTTAATTTCAGTGGACTGTAGAGTCCATGCTGCTGACTGCCAGCTCTGTGGGTTCTGTACTGGTGTACCTCACATGTGAGAGTGCTAAGAAGGAGCAGGGGCCTCAACCTTATAGGACTTATTATTGTGTACAGTACCCCTATTGATTGATTTAAAGTCCTATTGCCTTATCCCTGTGTGAATTCCCAGGATTAATTAAATCCATTCTATTCTTGTTTATTTAGGTTATGTGTTTATTTTTTTCTGTGAACATAAAAAGCATTATATACCTCAACCCCTTTTGTGTCATTTCTTTTCCATTATTGTATGTACCCAAAGTAGGAAAATCTTTATTCATTTAGAACTTTGAACATCGGTCTCACTTATCCAACAAGCAGAACCTTATTTATGAGAAAAAAAAAAAAAAAAGCCTTGATATTTTCTAACTTAAAAAAAAAACAAAAAAACCCAACTCAAACCAAACCAAACAAACAAACAAGCAAAAAAACCCTGAAGAATCAAGAGACTAGGTGATCTAGGTGATTCTCTTGGGAAGATATAATTGAAATTAGTAGAGGCAAGTGTGTAAAGTTAACCCAGAACATTAAAGTAAAGTAAATTTCAGACAGGAGAAAATCACTCAGAGAAAGAATTCTGGAGACCTATACAAGGTTGAGATAATCTTCTACAGAGTTTTGATTAGCATAAGTAAATGTGGAGAAAATCCATGAAGCTTGGGAAAGAATATTAGAAAGCAGTCGGATGTATAATTTCTGAAGCTGAAAGAGGACTTTGAAAGACTGTGCTGACACAGCAGAGTGGCATGCAGGTGGAATACATGCAGCATTGTTGGAGTACTTGGAAAAGTTTTGCTTTGGTAGTAGGTTAAGTTTAGTTCTAAGTGAAAAGGCTCTCTACTCCCGATTGCCTAATAAACCTTAAAAGTCTCTAAAATGCAAAAGAATTCAAAAGTAACTTCATTATTATCCATGGAACAAATCAATAACATTTAAATTAAGCAAAAAAAATCCAGTACCCCAAAAAGACAAAATCTCAATGCTTTCTACATAATTAAAAAAATTACTAGGCATGGAACAAAAATGAAAATATGGTTTATAATGAAACCATAGTCAATCAACGTAAATAGACTAATGATAGAATTTGTAAGCAGGGTATTAAAATCTCATCTTAATAATTATATCATATTTGAAAATATAAAATCTGAAATGAAAAGACACTGGATTGAACCACATATGTAATTTTACTGAAGGTGAAGAAGAAGGGTTAAAAAGAAACTTAAAAAATTCTAATATTAGGAAAACTAGGCAAGTACAAGAACATGAATAAAACTAAGTACATCATAAACAAATTGCTTATGAGCAGTGATAAAGAGAACATTTACAAGTAGCCAGAGGAAAAATAAACATGGTTATGTACAGAATAATAAATATGTGAATGATAGCTGATTTGATATTATAAAAATATTAGTCAGAAGACAGTGGAGAAATAGGTACCAAAAAAATTGGAGAAAGGTCAGCCTCTTCAAAAATGGTGTTTGATATCCAGTTTTAGAAGATACGAGAAAGGTCATTATGTTGATCCCTCTCACCATGTATCAAATCACTGAAAATGGACCAAAAACTTAACTGTAAGATCTGAAACTATGAAATTGCTAGAAGAAAACTAGGGAAAAAAAACTTTAAAATGTCTTTATAGGCAATGATTTTATATACCATCCCCAAAGCACAAGAAACAAAAGTAAAAATTAAATTTAAAAAAGAATTATATCAAACTAGGAAGCTCTGCATAGCAAAGTAAATAATTGACAGAGTAAAGAGACAACCTGAAGAATGGGAGAAAATATTTGCCAGGTATTTGTCTGATGAAGGATTATTATCTGGAATACCTTAGGATCTTAAAAAATGTCCACAAGGAACAAGTAATTCAATTAAAACTTGATCAAATGATCTTAATAGACACTTGCCAAAACAAAACAAAAGGGCAAACAAGTATATGAAAAAATGATCAATATCATTAGCCACCAGGGAAATGCAAATCAAAACTACCACCTCACCTCAATTAGAATGCTTATAATCAAAGAAACAAAACAAACAACAAGTATTGGTGAAAATGTGGAAAACAGGCAGCTCCATACACCATTGATGAGAATACAAATTAGTACAGCTATGGAGAACAGTATGAAAATTCCTCAAAAAAAATATTTCCAGCTTTCTCACTTCTGTGCATATATCCAATATATTCAAAGGAAATAAAGCCAGCATACCCAAGAGATAGCTGCACACCCTTGATTATTGTGACATTATTCATAATAGCTAAGATACAGATTCAAAGTTGTCAACCATCAATGGATAAATGGAGAAAGAAATTTGGTGTATGTACCAACGTGTTTTTTTTTTAATCCATAAAGAATGAAATCCTGCCAGTTGCAACAAAATAGATAGTACTGGAAATCTTAGGTTAAGTGAAATAAGTCATACACAGAAAGATAAATAATGCTCTCTCTTAAATGTGGAAGCTAAAAAAAAATAGTCAACCTGAAAGTAGAATAATAATTACTAAAGTGCAGTGGTAATGGAGGCATAAAGGGAGGTTGGATAATGAGTAGCAAAAACAGTTAGAAGGAATAAGTTCTCATATTCTAGAACCAGTGGAATTACTAGTGTTCACAATAATCTATTATGTATTTTATGAAGTTGTAGAAGAAAGGAATTTGAGGACTCCAAAATTTAAGAAATTATAAGAAAGAAATGCTAATTAGCATCTGACTTGAATAGTATGCATAATGTCTATATTTGTTGAAATTTTACATCGAACCTCATTAATATGTACAATTAATGTTAATTTTAAAAAGAAAAATCAAGAACTGAAAGAAAAATAATGCCAAACATTTTATAACCAATGAAAAAGTATTTTTAAAATAAAGAAAAATAACTTTTTCAGAATCACAAAGACTGAAAGAATATCTTTCAATATTGTATTGCATGACATAAAATTAATGGAATTCCTTCATGCAGAAAGAAAATGAAATCCGAATCTACTCAAAGAAAGCAAATTAGAAATGATATATATGTGGGGGAAATATAAATTATATATGTATGAAAGTTTTTAAAATTTGACTTTGTTTAAAAAATTAATGTTTTCTGTGGGCTTCAAATGTAGAAATGAAATGTATGATGAAAATAACACAAAGGCTGGAAAATGAAAAGTTGAAAGCTACTTTTGCAATATTCCTATGTTATATACATAATGGTAAACAGCGATTACTGTTGTTTGTATCCTTGATAGCTGTCATTCTGACTGGAGTGAGATGAAATCTTAGATTGGTTTTGATTTGCATTTCTCTAATTTCTAGTGATGATGAACATTTTTTCATATGTTTGTTGATTAATTGTATATTCTCTTCTGAGAAGTGTCTCTTCAGTTCCTTGGCCCATTTATTGATTTTTTTTTTTTTTTTTTAGTGTTTAGGTTTTTGAGTGCTTTATATATCCTAGAGATTAGTGCTCTATCTAATGTGCTTGTGGTAAGGATTTGCTCCCATTCTGTACACTCTCTATTCACCTCACTGATTCTTTCTTTTGCTGAGAAGAAGCTTTTTAGTTTGAATCTATCCCATTTATTGATCCTTGGTTTTAATTCTTGAACTACTGGAGTCTTATTAAGAAAGTCTTATTGACATGATGGAGATTTGGGCCTACTTTTTCTTCTATTAGGCTCAAGGTCTCTGGTCTAATTCCTAGGTTCTCGAACCACTTTGAGTTGAGTTTTGTGCATGGTGAGAGATAGAGGTTTAATTTCATTTTCTTACATGTGGATTTCCAGTTTTCCCGGCACGGTTTGTTGAAGAGACTATCTTTTCTCCAATGTACGTTTCTGGCGCCTTGTCCAATATAAGATAACTGTAGGTATGTGGGTTAGTCTCTGTGTCTTCTATTCTGTACTATTGGTCTATAGGTCTATTTTGGTGCCAGTACCATGTTGTTTTTGCTACTTGCTCTGTAGTATAGTTTAAGGTTCTAGAAAAGAAATGCCACCTGCTTCACTCTTCTTGCTAAGGATTGCTTTGGCTATTCTGTGTCTCTTATTTTTCCAGATGATTTTCATGACTGCTTTTTCTATTTCTATGAGGAATGTCATTGGGATTTTGATTGGGATTGCATTGAATGTGGATAGGGCTTTTGGTAGTATTTTGACAATATTAATTCTGCCTATCCAAGAAAAAGGTAGATCTTTCCATCTTCTAAGGTCTTCTTTAATTTCTTTCTTTAGCATGCTGAAGTTTTCATTGTAAAGGTCTTTCACCTTTTTTATTAAGTTTATTCCCAAGTATTTTATTTTTTTTTGAGGCTATTGCAAATGGGGTGGTTTTCCTAGTTTCTCTTTCTGAGGATTTGTCACTGATGTACAGAAATGCCTTTGATTTATGAGTCTTGATTTTATATCCAGCTACTTTGCTGAATTCATTTATTAGTTCTAGGAGATTTCTGGTGGAATGTTTTGGGTCTTCTATGTATAGAATCATATCATCTGCAAATAGTGATAATTTGAGTTCTTCTTTTCCTATCCATATCTCCTTAATTTCTTTCATTTGTCTGATTGATCTGGCTATCCTTACAAGAACTTTGTTAAGTAGAAGTGGTGAAAAAGGAGATTGCTCTCGTTTCAGTTTTTAGAAGGAATGTTTTCAATTTTTCTCCATTTAGAATGATGTTGGCCTTTTACATCATTATTGTATCTTTTTTTAAGATACCTTTTACAATGTTGAGGTATGTTCCTGATATATGATCATCTCAATAGATTCAGAGAAAGCATTTGATAAAATACAGCATCCCTTCATGTTCACAATGCTAGAAAAACTAGGCATATCTGCATGGTCAATTTTACTTTCAAGATTATATATTTTGTCTTTATTGTCTGAGGTTCTGTCTTCCAAGTGGTCTAGTATGTTGGTGATGCTTTTTGTTAAATTTATAATTTGGTTTACTGAGTTCTTCATTTTGAGAATTTCTGCTTCTTTTTTTCCCACACTCTTTAAGTCTTTATTGAAGTGATCTTTCACTTCCTGTATTTTTTCTTTAACTTCACTCTTTATACTATCCTTTACTTTACAGATCAATTTAACTATGAACATTTGAACTCCTTTTTGGACATTTCTTCTACTATGTTGTCAGTGGCTTTTGTTGTTGAAGAATCTTGGTTTGTTTGGGGTGCTTTATTCCCTTGTTTTTCATGTTGTTTGTGTGTTTTCCTTTCTACAAGGATAGACCTAAGGCAGCACAAATTCTACACTGTAGACCTATAGTGTCCCTCACCTTTAATGCTGAGACCAATATTAATAGCAGCCAGTGTGGGTGTAGCCTTAAAGCTAATAGCTCCCACTAAGGCATCTACTGCTTTCTCACATTAAACCAAAATGATGAATTCAATAACTATGTATATTATAACAGAAAATTTGTTAAAATGATTTACAATTTCAAATAGTGGATGAGAGAACAGAGGTAGCACAGTACGTGATGTTTCCTAGGGAGGAAGAGAGAAGCTAGAAGCAAAAATTCAGAGGAAGTGTGGAAGAAGTGCCAACAGAGACTGGCTGTTGGTTGAAGAAATGTTGGAAAGAAAATCCAAGAAAACAGAGGAAGAGAGAGGAAGAATATGAACAAAGAGAAAAAATTAAAGACATAAGAATACAACAAAAATTCAAAACACCAGTCATATATCATTGTCCTCCACACACTGATGCATAAAAAACATCCTGTTCCAAATATGGTAGTGATATTAACAAATCAAAAATAAAACAAAATAAAATAAATATCTCTGGAAAGTTGAACTGTCTCCATCAGTGTTCAAAAGTTTCTTAGCCCTGTGTCTGATGTCTCTCAGGATCACCAGACCCAGATCACTCATCACTATCCCACAGATCTGAGCTTCAGATACCTCAAGCTCCACCATGCTGCAGTCCCAAGATCTCAATGCTGCTCCTACTTGCAGAGAGACCACCAGGAATACACTCATGTAAAGGAGCAACCCCAGATGCAGCAACAAGACAAGGGCCACCAGCACTCACAGCAGGAGGATCTTAGGAACCTCCAAACCTGCAGGCATCCCTACAGTGGACCTGCAGGTCTCAGCTGGAGTCCCCAGAAAGAGGCTTTTGTGGTGGTAAACCTTCTGGCACTGGCCCCTGGGCCCTGGCTGGTGTGCCAAAATGCATGCAGCTACGTGCAACCAAACCTGGAGTGTCCCCTGCAGCAGTCCTCTAGGCTGTGGTAGTAGCAGTAGTGGTGGTGGTTGTTGGCAGCAGGCAGTGGGTCAGCAGCAGCAGTGGCTGCAGCTGTGGGGACAGCACCTCCTGGCAATCTCTGGGAATCAGAAGTGGTGTCACCATCAGTTGGGGCTGGGGCAGCGGTGTTTTCTGTGGCAGCAGCGAGTGGTTGCAGCTGCAAGGGCAGCAGCACCCAGAAAGACGACTTCCGGGTGACGTTGAGGTGGCAGCAGTGGCATCAGAGGCAGCTGTGATGGCAATAGTGGTGTAGGCTGCAGCTGATTGGACACGAGACCTCCGTTTGTCATTGGCAGTGACCTTGGAGATAGGGTTGGAGGTAGCCGAGGCTGTGCCCAGAGAAATGACATCAGGGCCAGAAAGGACATCTGTGGCAACTGATAAAACATTCTCATATTTAAGATGAAATTAAACTTAAATATGACTAATACATTATATGTCATCACGTAGTTATTAGGAAACTCTATTAGAAATTTAATTTACTTTCTTTAAGTTTTTAGGGGTTTAGTTTCCTCAATGTAAGTCATGGGTCAACATGATATTAGACAAAAAGAAAAAAAAAACATATAGTTTTTAACTATATATCAAAGCATGTGTGTGTAAAAATACTCATCCTTCCAACAGTCAATATTCCCAGAAATGAATATCGAATAATCATTTGTAACCTTCAGGCAAGTTACATAACCTGATTGTGACCCATGGGAAAGGGAATATCAGGCAGCACAACCTGGGAGCATGTTTGAAATGCAAATTCCTAGTCTTCCTTTCCAAAATTGCTGAATCAAAACCTAGAAGTGCATCAGGGAAATGCATTTTAACAATATCTCCAGGTGATTTTTTGTGTGCTCTAAAGTTGAAGTAAGTAACCACATAATGGACTATAAATGCTTTGTGTATCTTTCAACTGATGCCATAACTAAACCTGTGGTTTAAATTTGGATCAGATATTTTAAGGAAATAATTATTAAGTAAATCTTATACATTATGTTGTAGGAGCCCCATTGAAAAATATGGTTATTTTCTGGGAACAGTTTATGAAAAATTCTGTGACATTTATTTACTTAATGAAAAACAATCTCATTTTCCTTCTAGAATTTCAAAAATGAAAAATAATGTTAACTGATAACATGTGACTGTCTTAGATAATATCAAAACTGTTTGGCATTGTTGATACATGGTGACTAGCTCTATTCCATCTCTTGAGGATCCTCCTGTATAATTGGTGAAACAGGCTAGGGTAAAGGTAACCACAGAGAGAAATCTAAAAGAAAGTTATTGATAAGAACTTAAATTGGGAGAAGAAGGTTCACACTGCAGCTGCTGATTTGGAATTTACTAGATTATTGATCATCCAGGAATGATGTGTAAATTCAGATTAATAAACCTAGGATAAATCCTACAGATAGCATAGAAGTAATTGTGAAAGAATATTAAGAAGCCCATGGAAATCTCTGAGAAGAAAAAAAATGGCAGAGGAGAAGAGAATTTCCAAGCAATTAATATTAATATTATGGAAGCCAAGTAGATGAAATTTCAAGAGGAAAAGTTTAATGCCCACAAACAAGTGTTACAGTGAACTTTTATTTTGCTTAAAGTTCATAAAACTGCAGTTTTATTATTTGGAAGGTGTTACCATAATAAGTATAGTAGTATTAAATGAGAATGTGTATAAATCAAACTGCCAGTGGAAATGGCTCAAGTATAAACTTTAAGTGTCATCATTGTCATTTTTAGCATCACGATTTTAATATGTATCCTTATAGTCTTCATTGGAAAGATCATCCTCATGAAAACATTCTGCAAGAATGATATAGAAAATGAAAAACAAAAGATCAACCAGAAAATGTCTTTGGACCACACGAGTATCATCTCAGTGCTCATGAATGCAAGGAGAGAGAAGTTAAGAAAGATTTCTGTACAAAATAATGGACTGGGAGCTTAAAGTGTTCATACCAAATAGACACATATCATTGTCCAAAGTTGATTGTTTTCTGGAGTTGACTGCTGAGTCAGATGTGTTAGCTGCTTCACCTAATTAATGACATATTACCTCAACTTTTTGGAGGAAAAGGATAAGAGGTGTAGGTGTAGGACCAAATACAAGGAAAGATTTTGTAAGCAATGTTGTATTCCTCATTTAGAAAATATGAAATGAATATTTGCTTGTAGATTTGTCTTTCTTTGTGAGAGGAGCAGTGTAAAAATAGGGAGGATGTCAAACCTAGATGGTGTAGGCCATAAGAATACTTGAAGATTGATTCATTGATGTTTAATGATTGGTTGCAGTTATTTTAAGTATTACTGAGTGAAGAAATAAAGACTTTGATTATCCAAAAAGAGGTGAGATAAATAACGAGCAGTTAGCATAAACCAATATGGAAATAGTAAATATCTTGAGGTTTATGTAAGCTAAAGTATAAGTAAAATTCCTTCAACTCCTGCCCACCTTCCAAAATACTAATGAAATCATTTCCTTCTCCAGTGGTGTCTATCTTACCCACAATCTGTACTTCATCTTCAGAACTTTAATTGTCAGCACACCCCTTTTTATGAAACCTAAATTATTTTTGTCTACTTCTTGCCACCTATTCTGTTCTTCTTGAAGTCTCCCTAAATTAAGCAAAGTAATTTCTACCACAGTGAATTTGCACTTTCTCTTGCTTTTGCATGGAATTTTCTTGATCCTAATATTTGCTTGATCCTAAGTCCATATGCTCTCAAACATGTCACTCTACTGGAAAATACTCCATCCTATATAAAACTGTCTCTGTGCCTCTGCCTTTCCTTCTAGTTTTAAGCACACATGTCACTCCCTAACATGATAATTTATTCTCACTTTATTCAAACATAAAGCAAACTCTGTGAAAGCAGGTTTTTGTGTTATATTCTAGGCTCTGCTTGTGGCATGTAAAAGAGTGCCTGCTAGTGTCACTGAACAAAAACTTGTGGAGTGAAATTCCTTTCTGACAGCACTGATGGAAGTAGTAGAGGGTTTGTTCTCAGTGTGGCCTGCTGCTGGAAGGGGATAATAGGGTTATCTTCTTGCATTTAGGGACGGAGACAGGAAGTGTAAAGTACACAGAGATTTAGGATACATGCAGCAGAAAAAAAATGAATGATTAGATTGAATGTGGGAGTAACTAGGTCAAATAATCTACTTGAGGTTGGGGAGCAAATATTTGGAGAATATGAATGTGACAGACTACATGGAATTCATTGACTTCAAGGACCTCTTATATAAAGTTGCTTTGGTGTTACCCAAATGAGGAAAAGGAAGTGATTCAAGGAATTATTATGTCAATTTAGCAAGTAAATATGAAAGCATAAATTAAGACCATACACATAAGATGATGCTTGAAATTTATTGATTTGAGAAAAGAAATTAATTTTTGTTACACAGAATCATGAGTATTACCAGCTTAACAGTTTGAAACTGTCTGATCAAACATTAATTAGAAAGGCAAGTATAATGAAGAAAATATGCTAAATCATGGTTTTGTAGCATTCCACTGTGTTTTTGATAATTCTACCAACACATGATGGGATCTTGCTGTGATATCAGGGAGAAAATACACGTAGTAACTGTATTTTCAGGTCAAACCTGTGAAGAAATAGAAAATAACAGATTATCTCTATAATTTATAATACTTTAATAGCAATTTTATTTTGCCCTGGTGTAGACTAGCAACTTATTGATGATTTTAGTAAGTATAGTCAAGTGTCTAAAAGTATATCCCCCACAGAAATGACAATGAAATATCATTAAATAAAAATATGAAGAAATTTAAGATATCATCTAACCTGTACAATTGAACTTTGTTTAGGTTTATTGCCAATATATTTCATTACACCCTTAAATATATTCTAGACATTTCTTTTATATTTATCTACCACAGATAATATTCTAATGTATCTTTTATTGAGTAAATATCTTCAGCTGCTACCTAATGCCTAATGTTCAAATTCTTCTCCTTCATTAATGACAACGGGAAAATCATTTAAAAATAATATTCCAATGCAATTAAAAAGAAAAAATACAGATTCTTATTCCAAAGGTCTAGATGTGGCTTCATGTTCTAAATTTGTCACAAGTCTGCAAATGGTGCTTGTGCAGCTACTTCCGATATTAAATTTTAGGAGGGAAAGTTTGTAACAGCAACCAGGACAGCTCTAATGGCAGGGCATCCTGTAGCCATAATCTTTCATAACTCTTATCAAGGACTTTTGTGTGGTATGTCTTTTAACAGTCTATCTAATTCTATGTAGTGATTACGTATTATTATAATTTAAAAACATTTTAGTTGTTGATGAATCTTTATTTATTTATATGTGGTGCAAGAATCGAACCCAGTGCATCACACATGCTTGGCAAGTGCTCTGCCAGTGAGCTGTAACCTCAGCCCATGATTATGTATTATTATAATATCTATTTGGTTAATGGCAGAGCTAATGTTTAGGAAATCTTCAGAATCCTTTGAGGTCAGCAGACCAGTGGTTGTCAGGTCACTATACTGGTACCTTCTACCCCTAACCAGCCTCTTAGCCAGAGCAGAACAGATGTTTCCTCTCAGAAGCATTAGATAGATGAATTGTCTTTAGAAGAGCTTCTTAACTGGGATTTTTTAAAATTAAAGTCTAATTTTTGTATTCTTCTTTTATAGCTATAGGTATTGATATGGAAAGTTTATATATCTGTATCTCTATCCACATTTATATCTATATCTATCTCACAGGACCCAGCTCACCTCTTTATCATCTCAGTGGTTACTGAGGAGGAGGGTAAGGAAATTCCTGGGAAAATGAATCCGATTGTTCACTCTCTGGATATGATGGGAATGATGGTGGATCTTGTACCAGATCCCTGCGATATCTTCTCTGCATATACAAAGAGAAATGAGATTTGAGATGTTAATGCAAGTGCTTTTCAATAATTGTCATTGAAAGTCTATATGATTTAAATCAATAAGACTGTATATGTTTATAGATATCCATTATATGATTATGTTTTCAAACTTTTAGTTAGGTTTTAACTTTTTTATATAAAAAAAGTTTTAGAAAGATAAAGTGAAAAAGCATTTTTATATACTGTAACTGAAAGTGTTTTGGTTCAATAATACTTATGGGATCTCTGACTACAGCCAACAACTTAAAGTGGACAATGAATCTTTTAAAAATTATTTCCAAGGCACTACCTTGCCAATCTTTGAAGTATAGGAGGACAAATCAAAAGCAGAAAGTCTTTCACTATGAAGGACATCCTGTAAAATTTGTGAAAACTAATAACTTACCAGATGTAGAAATACTAACTTAGGGATACAAGAAACATGAAAAAGTAAGGTAACAGCATGTTTCCAAAGGAACACAATAATCCTCTAACAACAGATCCCAAAGAAAAGTAAACAAATGAACTTCACAAATGAACAAGAGAGGAGAAAGTGAAAAGGGCATATAGAACTATCAGAAACAGATTAACAGAATGACAGTGTATGTCTACCTCTCTGTCATACCCTCAAATAGAGATTAAAGTCTCAAACGTTTTAGATAGCTGAATAAGAACCAAACACAACAAAGCAGATTCCATGTAATTCCTTATCAAAATATCCATGACATTATTCACAGAACTAGAAAATAAAATCACCAATTCACAAGGAACCACAAAACAGACAAAGCAAACTTGAAACAGTACATTTTTAACCCAAGTATTTTAATGCCTCCAGCTTTGATTTTGTTGTTGTCATTGTTTTTATTTGTTTGTTCAAGTTTGCTTTGTTTCAGTTGCTTTGTTTCAATTTCTTTGCATATATGTTCAGTAACTGGAATACATAGGCATGATACTGGCATAAAAATACAGGAAAAAAACAATGGAGAAGAGTAGAAAATCCAGAAGTAAATCTGAATATTTCTGGCAAACTGATATTTTAATATTTGATGAAGGAAGGAAGAAAATGTAGTACAGAAAGGAAAGTCTTTTGAGTAGTTATGGCCTAAAAATCTTACTATGCATATGAAGAAGGAAGAAACTAGACCCCTACATATAATTATATACGAAAAAATCAACTAAAAATCAATTAATGACTTAAAACAAAAGCAAAGTTGATGTGCACAATTACATTCATCTATAAGATATCTTTTGAAAAGCTAAGGGGAGAATCAACAGAATGAAAAGGCAAACTGCAGAAAGCATATTTGTTTTTCAATTTCCATAACGTGGTAGGAATTAAAACCAGCAAAAAAGCATTTAATCTGATTTTTTCAAAAATGAGTAAATGACCCTAACAGGTATTTTTCAAAACATGACATATAAATTAATAACAAGAATATGAAAAAAATGTTCAACATCACTAATCATCAGGAACTTTCATATTAAAAGCACACTTAGATGTCATCTCATTCTGGTTAGAACAACTATATAAAAACCACAAAGAACAGGTGCTGGTAAGGAAAGAGGGACTCATTAAATTACTGATGGGAATGTAACTCAGTAAAGACGTTATGGAAAGCAGCATAGAGATTCCTCAAAACACTAGGAGTAGAACACCTATATATTCTAGCTATCCCACTACTGAACATATATGCAAAGAAATTGAAAACAGTATGTGAAAGAGACATCTACACTTCTTTGTACAGTGGAGTACCGTTCACAATATTAAAGATCTAGGATCAATGTAGGTGTTCATCAGTGGATGAATGGATAAAGAAAATGGGTATACATACACAATGGAATATTTTGCAGACATAAATAGGAAATTCTGTCATTTCTAACAACATCAAGAAAACTGAAGGACATAATGGAAAAGCCGGGAATAGAGAGACTAATACTACATCTGTCACTTATATGTGAAGCTAAAATGTTGTTCTTAAAGAAAGAGATGATGCTAGCGGTTTCCAGAGAATGGGAATGGTGTAGGGAGGAGGAAATGGAGAAAGGATGGTTAATGGGTACAGAATTGCAATTGAATGGGTGAAAGAAATTCTTGTCTTCCATTGTATGTTAGGATAACTATGGTTAACAACTCATAATTAAATATTTCAAAATTGCTACTGTAGAAAAATTTTGAATGTTCTCTACAGAAGAAATGATAAACATCTGAAGTGATAGGTATACCAATTACACATTATACATACATAATGAAAAGTCATATTTAGCTGGACCTGGTAGTTCTGTCTACAGTCCCACCTACTCAGGAGACTGAGATAAGCCTCAGAAGGATAGAAAGACTCCATATTAAAAAAAATTTTTAAATGTTGCATATACCCCATTTGCATATATACTTACTGTGTGAATCAAAAATCAAGATATATTAAAATAATTAGAATTGAAAATACACATTAAGTTAAATGTCAAATAAATGAAATTTTATATATTTTTTAATATGCTTAGTTTAACCTATTAAATTTATAACTCTAAACCTCAAAATATGAAAACTCCTATATTATATGTCATCATTTGTCTTCATTCTTCATTAAGTATATATTATATTTAATATAATTAGCACTACAACTAGACTTTACTTCAAGGCAATTTTTATCTGACAAATATTGTTTAGTTCCAAGGGAAAAAATGGGATTTTTCGGAATAATGCTAATTATAATGCTATGAGTTTCTATCTGAATCATCACACAAAATGTGTAGATCTTTTTTCAATGCTTCATCAACAAATGAAATCAGTGTGTACATTAATCATTTATGATACACATTAATTTCAGAGGGAAGTATTGTTTTTTTCACATAAAATAGATAACTAGGAGAAAATATATAAGGACTTTACAAAATTACCAGAGGAATACTTACATGATGATGATGATGATGATGTCTGCCTCGATGTCTATAATGGCCCTGTAAAAATTAAAAGGGTATATTAAAATTCAACATATGTTTGATTATAGAGTTTTCCAGTGAGTGTACATATCTTACCTCTTCAGAAGAATCAGCACTCTGAAAAAAGAAATAAGGAATACATTATCATCTTAATTTTATAATTCAAGATATTCTCAAATAAAAATGCACCATTTGCCACAACTATAATTAAACATAATGAAGGCAAAATCTTGAGTGGATGACACACTAAATATGCTATTTTATAAAGGAGAGAAACCTAGGCATTTCATGATTACTTTATATATTCAAATAACTATTTGCTTCTGTCCATATTATATGTGTGAAATGGAGAAAAATTTTATGACCACACATAAGAGGTGAAAATTGAAAGTGAAATTTTGGATTATTTTTTATATGCGTAATTTATAATTAGCTCAAATGCTGTTAACATTCAAATACTTTATTGGATGATAGAGTCTACCAGTCTACCTTTCTCTATTCTTTTTAATATTTTATTTTTTTCCTTCTTGACAAAATGTGATAAATGATGTTCTCATAAGTAATTTGTTGTCTAAAATATCCATAGAATTAGTGTGCTATTTTAGAATTATTATTATTTTTTGGAATTTCATTTCCATTCATCAGATGTAAAGGAGAGAAAGGAAGAGGAGAAAGAAAGAAGAAGCATATCAAGAAACACCTCCAGAGATGTGAAGGATGTTCTTTGTAATACAGAACAGTAAGTGAAAACAAGCTGGTAGAACTACAGCTTATTTAAAGATGAAAAACAGCAGCTTCATTTTAGCAAGGCTGGAATAAGTGTTTGTAAACTTGAGTAGATAGACTGTACAAGAATTGACGTGAAAATTCTTTTTACATATTATAAGCTTTGGGCTACATTTTAATGGACTTTGGTTTTTATCAAACTTTAACAATTTCAGTAAGATTTATATCTTATATTTCAGTGTATATTATAAGCTTTCAGTTTCACTATTTCTGTAACAACTTTAAATGTTTTTAAACATAAAGCTAATTGTATTAATTGTTTCTGAGTGCCTGAGATGATGTCCTTAGTAAATTAACAAAAACATATTCAAGCAATATGAACATATACAAACATTAGAATTGATAAAATCAGATTCTGATAAATGCAATATGATAGGCCAGAAATCAAGAAATAAGGTAGAATCTTGGATAGTTACTGAGAACACATTCTTCACAATTCCCTGACATACTTACAATCATGGAAACCATGAGAGCCAGGAGAAAGGCAAAGACTAGGAACCTCATATTGGTCTGAGTCCTGCGAAAGCACACATGAGGATCAATTAACTCTTCATTCCTGCACCCATGCAAAAAGCTTTTTGGTTTCACTGTGCTTCCAAAACTTTGGGAAATAACCTAGAAATTCAAGACAATTGAAATGCGTTGCCCTATACCACAGAGTTGGAGGGAATACTGATGCCTAAAATGTGTGCTCTGATATGAAAACATTAAAGCACTATAAGAACATAAATGAGGGCTCTGATTGTGGCTCAGTGGCAGAGCACTTGCCTCACGCGTATGAGATACTGGATTTGATACTAAGCACCACATAAAAATAAATAAATAAAGTTATTGTGCCTATCTACAACTAAAAAAACACAAATGAATATTTTCAATAGATAAAAAGAATGGTAGGATGAAATAAAAAATGTAAATTTTGAATTGATTATGGATGAGTAATAGGCATTTTAGGAGACTCAAAATAAATGAATCTAAGAGAAAGAGAGAAAAAAAAAAACAGACCAAAATGTAAATTTGTCTGCATATAAGAAGGGCTGTTTGGTCATAGAAAGACCATATAGATTATTGAGGATTACAAGGACTTCTATAATACCATTACAGATGAGTACAAAAGTATAAAGAAACATCTAGAATGTAGGATGATAAGCCTACTTTTAAGACTAATAAAGCCATTGGAAAGGAGCTGAGTGTCTTTCTTGAGAATTAGAACATTAAATATATTGTTCAGAAAAAAAAATCAAATTGAAAAGAAAAAATGCTTTTAGGCACTTTGAGAAACAAGTTTATTTATTTATTTAGTAAGAATTGAGGATGAAGGGATGATTACACATAAGTCTTATTTTAATGTTTAGATAGATAGACAAACCAGCAGATAGTAGATTGATAGACAGATGATTAGATAAAAAAGATTTACAGGACAGATCAATGTCCATACATAAATTTATATTTGAGGGGCTTGAGGAGCTGTTTCTCAAAGAACAAAATAATAAAAATATGAAATTGGAAAGAAGTTTCTTTATGACAAATTACAAATGATACAGAAAATACAAAGAAATTAATTTTAAGGAATTCTAAAAATGTGGTTCAATGTTGAAAAGGGCTATGAAAAGATGATGTAAAGTATTCACTGATGGGAATAAACTATGAAAAACATACTTAAAGTATGAACAAAATACATACATTGGAAAAGGAGAATTTATACTCTCTTTGTAGCAACTTTGAATTTAACAGTTAAATATAACATAAAAGTCATTATTCAGAAAGTCAGTTCAGATATCCATTCAAAAAGTTAAAAAGATTGGCAATTCCCACCAAACAGGGAAAAAAACTCACCCACCATATTCAACATCATTCACTTTGTGCAACAATTTCTGAGGTCAGCTCAGAGGAACAGAGATCCTAAGCTCACATTTAGGTCTTGCCATGGACTCATCAAATTTTAATTGCTTCTTTATGAAAAAATATTGGTAGGTAACACACATTATATTAATGCTTTTAAATTGATTTTAGTAAGAAGAGATTAAACTAAAACATCATATGAATATATTACCTGTACACAGATGAGACTGAAGAGTCAGAGACACTGAGCCCAAGCTGAACTCAAAGGATGATGTGTTTGCTCCCCTAGAAAGCTGGTGTATTTAAACTCACTGAAATACCACCTTTGTTTTTCTAAATAATGTCAGGATGAGATCATATTAAGGAAACTAAAAATAATGCCCAAAATATGTCTCTATGAACTCTAAGAATATGTTTAACAATGTGATTTTACAATAGAAGTTTGTGAAAACCAAGTGACCTGGAAACACATGGACCCATCAAAAGTTAATCCCTCTGTTATTGGAGGCTTGGGAGGAGAAGATGTGGGCAATGCATTCTGAAGTAAACCAAGCACAGAAATGATTGAAATGATGAAAACTATTTCTGTAGATCATCATGTACTCTGTTTCAACAAAATCACTTCCAAGATGTCGCATTCTATGCCAAGAATGTTAGTTACCATTTACCAATATTTTACCTGTTCTGTAATAAATAATAACCAATAGACAGGATTTGAGTCATTACTGATCTCAACTGTGTCTCCTATAGATCATTATTTAAAATGTATTATTACCTTATTCCATTCACTTTAGAATACTTGAAATCATATGCTAGATACAAATATTTACTGAAATTTAGTAATTTTGGGATATTCTATGATAAAGCTGTTCTCATATATATAATGACCCTAGGTGTTTAGGGTCATTATCATATATCTTACACAATAACTGGGTACTTATGACTGGGAATGTAATTCCCTTTCATTGAGTGTATAGGTACTCATGTTCCTTAATAGAAACCTTGTCTACTTGATCAAAATAGACATAAAAATCACTGTATTCCTTGGATATGTTTATAAATATTCACTTGCTTGCTACCGGTTGGATAATTATTTTTTCTCAAAACTATCAGAAAGTCATTTATAATAAATAGATACATTATATAAATTCCTGCATTTTTACTCAAATGTGGCATAGTGGATCATCAGAATCAACACAACCAAAGAGCCTGTTTAAAATGCAAATTTTTGGTCTTTCTTTTCCACCTTGATGAGTCAGATTCCTGAGGGTGTGCATTTGAATATCTCCACGTAATTGTCTGTGAACTATAAAGTTGGAGAAATGATATAATCCATGCATTATGTGTTTTTAGACTTGATTACATAGACAAAACTTATGTTATAACTTTGTTTAAAATTTTATAGAGAAATGTTTATTAAATGAATCTTTTATGCCATATTGGAACTGACCCACTGAAAATAACAGTTATTCTCTGTGTAACACTGAAATTTAAATGTTTTCTTAAATAAATGAAATCAGAACAAATTGGATTAAAGTTAATTTGTTTTGTTTTGTTTTTGCATGTAATCATCCTAGATACATGTTCTCTTGTCATATGCAAAGTAAAAAAATATCAAGTATATTCTCAATGGAACAAAAGATAAACAGGGTTCAGTAAGTATTAAAATATGTTGAATTTTTAAAAATAAATTCAGCTTTAGTAATTTTCAAAATATTAACCAATTGCTTTCTTTTTTTCCCATTCCTTCTCTGTCCTTAACTTTCCTCCTTCCATTTTATCTTGTTAATTCATTTCACTAGCAGGATTAGTGACATTGTGGTTAATCTACCGTATTCATGTCCTAGTAACTAAGCACTAATGCTTCAAGGCACCACTAAAGGACAACATTTTAACCAGCCAACAAATTGAGGATAAAAATTATTTGAAGCTACAATTAAACTTAAATCATTGATATTAGAACACCAAAATGTAGGCAGTATTACCCTCATGTTTCTACTTTGACAGTATAAGAAGAACAGGGACAGTGTATGACAGTGAGAACCAGGAACAGTACACTATAAAAGGAAACTCCTGCGCTAGTTCATAGTCTTATCCTCAGGAACAGTATAGGTCATTTTAGACAACTGATGGACAGGAATGTGTCTGATGTTATATAATTAAGTATAACGGGCATTTTATTATCTGTAACCAAACCATGGTCTTTGAAAATGCCATGTTGTTGTTTTAACAAGGAAAATATCATTGAAAGTTTGCAGGTATATGGTAGGTTTGGTATTTCATAGGTGCTTTAAATATGCTTCTCAAGAATGGTTATTTAGAGTGATATTTGTTATGAATGTTCCTCCTCCACCCTGTCTTTTACTGTGTGTAGCCTCTAATGAAAGTCTGCTGCAAATTTTCGCCAAAATTCATCTTAGTTAACTGAAAAACAAATCTAATGGTATATCTATTTAAATTATTGGAAAGAAATACACTCCAGCTGACAATGTTGAAGAACATGTAACTGTTGTGCATCATAGAACTTTTTTGGCACTAGATTGCAGTGGCAAGCTGTGCTCCTGTTCTTTAGGGGACAACCTTGTAAATGATGAAATAGGTAACAGAGGAATATGAATGGTGGCGACATAAGGTTAAGGGAATAATTCTATAAAACATACTCACTGTCGTGATCCCCCACATGCTTTTACTTTTAAAAAGCAATTACCTGCAGCCTTGGCTTATATCAATAGTAGATGTCACGTTCCTCAGAAACAACCTGTGAGCTGCCAGAGAAATGCAGGCCTGAAATGCTGAAGTGTGTATGGGGGAACTTTTGTGACCCATTCACAGATCAGTTTCTAGCACTCAGCAAGATAAGGATAATTTCCCCAACCATAAAATCTCTAAGTACAAGTTTCAATCAGAACAGGTCAGTATGGTCCAAAGTGACCGAGAGTTGTCATGGCAATGGGGAACTTGAAAGTCTAATGTCATCCTGTTGTCAATAAAAAGTCCAGAGAGGACCTGGGAAGGACTCTTTGGAAACTTCCCTGGGACCCACGATAAAACTAGAGAGAGGGCAAGAGAGGCACGCTGTCTTTCTACTCTCTGAGAGGACCTGCTATCTTCCTTGAGAATGTCCCCTTTCTCATTTTCCTATTCCTTCCAATAAACTTAAGCTTGTTTTCTTTGAGCGACATGCCTGAAATCTTCCTGGGGTGTGAAGGGGAGTCTCCATGCCACCTCAGTTTTCTAGCAGACCTCAGCTCTCTAACAATAGCATAGTTTATTATAGAGAAAATGTTAGATTTATAGGAGAAAATTTGGTAAGCAACATTGTACTCTACACCTAAAAAAACATAAAATGCAGATTTTTATCCTATAGATTTGAGTTTTCTTGGTTGAACAGCATTGTAGAAAATTTAAAGATTCCCAGAGGGAGAATTTACCAAACACCTGAAATTCAAATTCAAATTGCCTCTGCCCTTGACCTTTCTTTCTCCTTCTTAAGTGTATTTTGCACTGCCTATGACACTATTTGTTTGTTTCTTTTTACTTTTCTCAAATACCATGCAAACTCCAAAAAAGGCAAACTTTTGTGTTTTTCTTCTTATTGTATCTGCTGCAGTTAGTAACACTTCATAAGCCCTAGTGGAGTGCAAGTCATTGCTGAGCACATTGATGGAGTCATTATAGGGTCTGTGTCTATGTACCTGATGCTGGGAAGTGAGAATGGGGGTTACTTTTCATCTGTGGGGACTGAGATTGGAAATGTAGGGATTGAGGCTTAGGATATAAGCCAAAGCAAATTTAAAAAAAGAATCAAATAAAACGTTGCCATAAATTGTTCAAATAATCTAATTGAGACTGCAGAACATATATTTGGTGTATATAAAATATGATAGGCTAAATTGGAATTAACTGATATTACGGATCTCTCAGAAAGTTGCTTAATTTCTATCCAAAGTGTGAAAATAAAGTGATTAAAGAAAGGGTTATATCAATGTAACCTGTAAATATAAAAATAGAAATAAAGGACAGGTACATAAAATTTTGCTTGAAATATATTGTTTTTACAATATAAATGTATTTTATTACTCAGAGTAAAATCAGTTTAATGATTCAATCTGTTTAATCACAAATTAATTAGACAGTCATCATAAAATGCAGAGGATACACTAAGTTATGGTATTTCTGTATTCCATATTGTGGTATTTGTCATCCTACTAAAACATGATAGAAGTATGATGTGATAAAAAGTATGAGAAAACACATGTAGTAACTAGATTTTCAAGTTAAATCTATATGGAAAGAGAAAATAACAGATAATCTCTAAAATTTATTATGCTATGATACATTTATATCCCAGTTTGTTGAAGAGTAGAAATTAATAGATAATTTTAAAGAATCTTATCCAGCACCCAAAATAGTATCTCATGCAGTTATCAATGAGATAATTATTAGAATCTGAGTAAATTTAAATTAACCTTCATCTTTTGCAATATTAATTTTTTGAGACTATCACTAATCTATTTCAATCCTCCCTTACATATAGCCTAGATATTTCATATATGTTTATGCCCATCAAGCAATATTCAAATATATCCTTCCTTGATTATACATCTTCAACTGGTACCTAGTGCCTGGAGATCATTTGTATATATCTCCATTTCAATAATGACAAATAATATTCAATTTGAATAAAACATCCAAATGCATTTTAAAACAATTGAATTGCTATAGAGTAGTTTATGTTTATATTTTGTGATATTCCTCTTTTATTTCCAAAAATACTTCTGTATTTTGTGGCGAATTTTTAATCTTTCATTGAATTTGAACTGTTGGATATGGTGTCTAAATTGGCAAAAAAGATTTTCTAAAGAGTAAATTATAGTTTTTCTATATTTTCTTGCTGGTATTATGTTATTGCTTTGTATTTAATCGCTCATTAGAATTCCTTAATGCAAGGCATCGAAGACATCATGTTATAAATCATATATGGATATTGTTAAAATACTAATTCTGACTCCGTAGGTCTGAATGTGGTTTTGTAGTCTAGGTTTCTGACTGGTTTCTGATGTTGATGGTGCTTCTAAACCAAAGATTGTTTTGTAGGAAGAAAAGTGTGATACAACACGGAGACAGCTCTAGTGACAGGGCAGTCTGCAGTCATAATTATTCACAATTCTATCAAGTGATATGTCTTTTAAAAATCTCACCAATTCTACATAGTGATTGTTATTTAACTACCTCTTTTGTAGATGACTGAAGTGAGTTTTCGAAAGGACTTGTAATGCTTCAAGGACAGGAGACTAGTGTTAATCTAAGACACAGATTCAGGTGTTCGTCTCCCCAGATCCCATACTCTTAATTAGAGCAGAATGGAAACTTTTTCTCAGAAGCACTTAGATAAATAAGTACACTTTAGAAGAGGTTCATCACACCTTTCTTTCTTTCTTTCTTTCTTTCTTTTTCCTTTTTTTTTTTTTTTTGATATGGGGGACTGAACCCAGAGGTGCTTAATCATTGAATCACATCCCCATTTTGTTTTGAGACAGGACCTTGTTAAGTTGATTAGGGCCTTGCTAAGTTGCTGAGGCTGACCTTGAATTTGTGATCTGATTCTTCTGTCTTAGTCCCCCAAGTTGCTGGGATTACAGGCATGCACCAGTGCACCCAGCCATCACACATTTCTTAAAGTAGGGCTGTATTTGATTAGATGACTTGATTTTTTTCTCTTCCTTTAACTTTCAACAATGAGACTTTTGGAAAGGAAAAAATATATATATATGTCATCAGAATTAGACCCAACTTACCTCTCTTATCATGTCCTATGTATGTAGAGGCATAGGGTAAGGCTATGTAAATGGATTTGGTGAGAATAATGGGTTCAATAAGTAAAATTCATATGATATATACTGGGGATATATTCCCTGCATGTAAACAAAAGAAAGAAAAAAAAAAGAGAGAGAGACCACCAAGACAATGTCAGTGTAAATATTTTACAATGTTTCATTAAAAGATTAGCTGACTAAAGTCTTAAGACCTTATATATTAATTACATTATTATAATTTACATAAGAAAAATATTTTAAAAGAGTAAAATGATATAAGGATATAAGCCGAAGCAAATTTAAAAAAAGAATCAAATAAAATGTTGCCATAAATTGTTCAAATAATCTAATTGAGACTGCAGAACATATATTTGGTGTATATAAAATATGATAGACTAAATTGGAATTAACTGATATTATAGATCTCTGTGTAAATATTTTACAATGTTTTATTAAAAGATTAGCTGACTAAAGTCTGTAAGACCTTATATATTAATTACATTATCATAATTTACATAAGAAAAATATTTAAAAAGAGTAAAGTGATAAAGTATTTATATATTTAATATTTATTCAGAATTTTGTGATTCAATAATACATATGGGGCCACATATTGTAGCCAATTTCTCCAAATGGGCTTTAAATGTCTTTATAATATTAACTCCAAGCTATTGTTGGCCATTCCTTGAAGTTACATGGGGTAGAATTTCCTATCAACTTGGATTCAATCCATCTCACTTGTAATGCATAATAAATACTATACTCCATGGGCTATGCCTGTAGCTCAGTGGTAGAATGCTTGCTGAGCATGCAGAAGGGCCTGACTTCAATCCACAGTACTGACAGCAAAAAAGGAGAAAGAAAAAAACCTACTATGTTATGTAATATTTTCTTCATCTATTGTTCTTTATCCGTTCTTCTTATTAATGGTCTTGTGTGTGTGTGTGTGTGTGTGTGTGTGTGTGTGTGTGTGTTATTGGACATCAAACCCAAGGCCGAACATATGCTAGGAAAGCTCTCTAGCACTGAGCTATATCACAACCCTTTTTCAAACTTTGTTTTGAGACAAAATCTTGCTACGTTGCCTGGGCTGGACTTAAACTTGCAATTTGCTTCCCAGGTAGATGGGATTACAGGTGTGGACCACCATACCTGGTCTTCCATCCTTCTTCAACTTTTAATTTGGTGCCATTCATTCCTTTCTTTTCAATGGTAGCAAGGAGAATTTTGAGACATTCATTAATAAGACACGTCAAATAATCAGAGACATTGAATGACATTAACAAGATGACTGACTGAATGTGCCTGTTGGGATTCTTTGTGCTCTTTCACAACAGATCCCAAAGGGAAGGAGATAGATGAATTGTGCCACAGATTAACCAGAGGATAAAAAAGAAGCAAGCATACATACAGCAGTCAGAGTCAAATTAAGAACATGCCAGAATATGCCTTTACATATCTATAATAACCATGAACATAAACAGATTAAATTCCCAAATTAAAAATTTTAGTCTGGCTGAATATATTAGAAGAAAAAAAAAACTGCACTGAGAAAACCTAACCCCAGTAATACGCTGCCTACAAGAAACAGTAGCAGTGTATTGGCATGGGAACAGATACAAGACCAAGGGAAAACTTAAGACAACCCACAAATAAGTCCACGAATTTATGCCAGCTGATTTTTGATAAAGGCATGGAGAACATGTAATATAGAAAGATAGTCTCTTCAATAAACAGTGCCAATAAAACTGGAAATGCACATGCAAAATCAGTTCAATTTCTAGTACATTTTCAATAGAAAAAAAGGTAGAGTGTTCAGCAGCTATTGAAATATAATTTAAAAATGAAGCCCCAATTTAGTAATTTTGAAAATGTCAGCTGATGCTGCAACTTCATTTGTTTCCTTCTCCCTTCCTTATTTTTTACCCTCATTTATTTCTTCACTAATTCATTTAGCCAGCATTATTAGTGTTGTGGTAGGTCTGTGAGAGTTTAGGCCTAGTGAACAACAAACAAACTAAAGCTCCATAGACTTCATCAAACAACAGTATTCTATCAGGAAGAAAGAAAAACAAAAAAACCATTTAAACACTACAGTTAATCTTAATACCTTATATTTATGCTCCAACATCCTAACGTAGGCACTGTTTTACTCATTTTTCTGCTTCAACAAGTTCGGAACTGCAGGGAGTATCTATGACATTGGGAAACAGGAATAGTGGAACAGAAACACAAATGTAACCTTTCTGTGTGAGTTATAGTCCCACTTTCCAGAAACTAAAGGTCAGTTTAGAGGACTGATGGCTGAGATCATGCCCTGACATTTTATAATTAAGCAAAACAGATATCTTACTATCTATGACTAACACAGTGTTCTTTGTTAATGCTGTGGCCTTCACTTACAAAGCAACATCAAGAAAGAGTCACGTATCACTGTTGTTGCCTTATATTGATGGCTTAAGAGAGTAACAGTGATATTTAAATAGAGCTTTCTTCTTCTTCCTTCTCCTTATCCTGTTCCTCCATTTTTTTGTAATGACAAACCATGTTATAAAATATATTGTGTTTACTATTTAACTAAAAATGCTAGATTCTAAAATATCTGAAATGAGAAATGCTAGAACTAACAAACATGTAACAAGAGTGACTGCCTACTAAGTATCATAGAGCCTCTTTGGTACTAGAGATTGTCACAAAGTGACAATATCTGTTCTTGATTTTAGGGGCTTACTGTACGACTTGTGAAATCACACAGAGAGAAATTTGAGAGTTCAGCATAGGAATTTAAACTTGGGAGAAGTACATACATGCAATAGCTTTTGGACTTGCCAATTTAATGATTGCTTTCAAAACTATGCAAATAGAACAGACAATAATGAAAACTATAGATTTAGAAAAAAAAAAAAAAAAGTAGGCCGAGGACAGATCCCCTAAATTACTCTGATGTAATGTGTGACAGAAAATAGAGAAATGTGAGAAGGAAAAGGATAGAATTTCCATGTAATTTTTATATTATGGAAACCAAAGAGATAAAATTTCAAGAAGGAAGGCTTAAAGTTCACAAACAAATGTTGTAGTGAACTTGGAGGTTGCTTGACCTCATGGAACTACAGTTTTCTTTCTGTATAGTGCTATGTTAGTTGGAATTGGACTAAATAAGAATGTGTACCTATCATGTTTCAAATAGAAATTGTTCAAATGTATTCAGTAGATATTATCATTAATATTTTTATCTTAATAATTCTCATTAAACAATCACATCTTATGATTCTGCAACCTGTACAATCAGAAAAATGAGAAATTATACCCCATTTGATTCAAATGTATGAATTGTCAAGATCATTGTACTGTCATGTGTAGCTAATAAAAATAAATAAATAAATAAATAAAATTCACCAATACCTTAAAAAAAATCACATCTTAAAGTAACGATTTTTCTAAGAATGATGGAGGAAATGAAATAGGAAGAAAGGTGAGAAAATATCTTTGGAAGACACGCATAAAACTCAAGAGAGTTACAAATAAGATGAGACATAGATTCCCTTCACAGAAGAATGAGACTGGGAGGTTTAAATAGTCATACCAAGTAGACTCAATTTCTGGTCCAAAATAGGTAGAGGGTTTTCTGGAGTTGATTATTGCTTGAGGAAAGTTGGATTCTTTGTAAAGTTAATGGTGTATCAGTACACTTTTAGTGAATTTTATCCTGTAGATTAGACTTTGCTCAGCAGAGGAGAAAAATAAATATATGTAAGAATTTTTAGGATTAAAAGTTTAGCAAATAGGGTTATTTAAATCCCAAGTTTCCTTGAATTTCTTGAAGGTACTGCAAATATTTATTGAAAGAGCAATATGAAGTCCTGAATTGGAAAAAAAATGAAATAAAATAAGAAATGAATAGTTAGCATGAAATGGCATGGAAATATGTAGGGCCTAGTTGTTTCTGTGAGGACAATGTAATGGTATCTGTTCTTTAACCTTTGCAGACCTTACAAATTATAAATGAAATTATGTCTTTCTTCAACAATTTCCATCTCAATCTAAAATATAAACCTCACCTACATGGCTTTAATGATGTGCATATACTTTTTCTGTGTAGTAATTTATTTTATCCACTTCTTTTCTTATCATTCTTTGCTGGTCTCATTGAGTTTTCTCCAATGCAGAAAACATATTTCTACCACAGCAAATTTCCATTTGTGCTTGGGATTTTGTTCTCCATGCTCATTCATGTACTTAAATTGATATCCTTCCTAAAATGCAACTAAACCAGAGTCGTTATTCTTTACCATCTGACTAAAAATTTTCTCTATACCTTGCCCTCTCTTTTATTTGTTAAGCACAATATCTTGTCTGAGATAATAAGTACTGTTTACTTCTCTTCATTACTTTGTAAACTTCCTGAAGGAGAACTTTTTTTTTCTCTTATCCCATGCTATGTCTGCAACATCAAGATTGGGGTAGTGATAGGTAGTGTCACTCAACTTCTTGAAAAACATCTCTGCAGACATCACTTGGGGACATAATAGGTTTTATGTCCTCAATACCTGCCTACTGCTGGGAAATGACATCAAGATAATCTTCCGGGAAATATGAAATATTTGGAGATGCATGAAAATGACAAGTTAAATATGCAATTAATTGACTTCTTGGGGAAAGTGGGGGGAAGGAACAGTAGAAGTTTGGTCAATAGATATTAACTTATATTTAAAATAAATTAGTTCTAGTATTCTAGGGCACAGTAGGTGACTATAGACAATGAAAATATACTGTATATTTCAGAAGAAGAAGAAGGAGGAGAAAAAGGAGGAGGAAAAGGAGAAGGGAAGAGGAGGAGTAGTAGGAGGAGGAGGAAGAGGGAGGAGGAGAAGAAGAAAGTGTTTTGAGTATTTCACTGAAAAGAAATAACATATGTTTGAAAATATAGATAAAGTTTATCCTGATGTAAACATTACACAATGAATATTTGTATTGTGACATAACCTTATATACCAAAAATGCATATAATTTTAATATGACAACTACTAAAAGAGATAATAGACTTCATAGAAAATTGTTTCAGTGTTCTCTAACAGGGAAAAAGAAGTGGTCAAAAGAATGATGATGTCAATTTAGTCTTTTAATATGGAAAACATAAATAAAAACATCCACATATGAATGCAGTTAAAATTTAATGCTTTGAGGAAAAATAAATTCATATTACTTAGAAACAGCACAGAAAAACTTGGCATTGTGAGCTGTTTAACCAACCCCCAATTAGGAAGTCAAATACAATGAAATACATCAAGTACACTAAATCATTGTTTTTCTTTCATTCCACATTATCTTTTTGTCATTTAACCAAAATGGGGTAGTAGTATGATATGATATAAAGCAAGAGTAAATCCAATTTGATCTGTTTATAAAATGAATATAACAGATTATTTCTTAAATTTATAATTCTGTAAGTACATTTACATTCTGGGTTGCTGAAAAGTAGCTGTTTATAGATAATGTTTGTGAATATTTGTGAGTGCTAATATAGTATTTCACAAAGTAGATAATTAAATACTTGTTATGTAAGTATCAAAGTAACTTACAAAATCATCTGTAGGCTTCATTTATTGTACCAAAAGAAGGGTTATGTATACACAACCAATGGGAATTTTTTACTTATTTCAGCAAATGTTATGCTCTGGATATGTGTTATCCCCCCAAATGCAAGAATGTTCAGAGATGAAATTGTTAGGTTATGAGAACAGTAACCTATTGGGTGGATTCATCCACTTGAATGAATTAATTTGGTGGTTACTTTTAAGATTACTTTAGTTATGGTATATTTTGTCTCTGGTGAATAAAACTCTATTTCTTAGCTGTTGTGAAATGATCTGCTTTGCTCCACCACAACCTTCTGCCATGATGCTTTGTTTCAACTCTGGCCCAGAGTTATGGAGTTGGCTGACCATTGAATGAGCCTCTGATATCATGAGCCCAAATAACCTTTTCCTCTTCTAATTTGTTCTTGTTTAGTCTTTGGATCACAATGACACAAAGCTGACTAAAATAGAAAATATTTATTGGAGAATGCAATAGTTTATTTTTCTCCAGCAGTTTTGTAGTCATCGGAATGTCCTACTATGTTCTAAAATTAAAATAGTTTGATCTAATTAAAATCTCTATTTACTAATTTCCCTATTTTGTTACAAAAAGAGCCTCTGGTAACTAAAGAGGACATATCTTTAAGATAAAATTAAAACTCAGTGTCATGGTGATCCTGTTCTTTCACCTACTGATTGCCCCATAAAGACCCTGCATATTTATTCAGGATTTCCCTTAAACATCATCCTCCATACTCCCTTTGCAATCATCCATCAGGATTTCAGGCAAGTTTGTAGTCATTTTCCTTTAAGTTTTGTGTCACCACCAAATCCTGCTCATATCTCTTTTCTGGGTGTTTAGCTCATAAGTATTTCTATAACATTTCCCACTTGGTACAGCACATAGTTAATAGGCAGTATGCCATCCATCCATATACTTGCATATCATTTCTTAAATTCTATATTTAATGAACATATCAAATGATCAAGAGAAAACATGAAGTCAAGTCATAAAGATTTTTCTAATATTGAGACCTGGTGGAAGGAAGTAAGATATCTGAGGCTGTGTCCTTGAAGAGAATAATGGGGACCCAGGACCCTTTCAGTATGTCTCTTTGTTTCCAGGTGCCATGATATGAAAAGGTCTGCTGTCATGTGCATTGTTATAATTTACTGTGCAATCATAGATCCAAAGCATGAAGCCAAGCAACTATGGACTGATACCTCTGAAACTGTGAGTTAAAATAAGCCTTTCTTCCTTGTACATTGATTGCTTCAGGTATTTGTCACAGCAACAGAAAGCTGACTGTGACAAGCACAGAACCATAGTCATTATGAGGTAAGAGCAGATAAAATTCTTTACTAGGATGACAGTGTAAACTTGACCATGGTCAAGTTTTACCTGTTAAACATGGAATATTTTGGATAACAGACTCATTATTTTCTCAGACTCAGTTATGATGGCAATAATTATGGCTATTACAAAAAATCAGCATAAGTCATATAAGGAAATATTTTATTCTCCCTCAAGTTGCTTCCCTATTTTCATAAGGGAAGAAATATCTGGCAAGAAAGTAAGGCAAACCCTTTAGTGATCTTGAGATTAGCTCTTTAACAGAACAAGACAGTTATAGATTCTTTTTTCAGAATATCCTCTGTCAATGTTCACAAGGTCTTTCATCGAAGTTGGAGTGATGATATTACTGCTATTTAACAAATTACACTGGAGGCCATTGTTTTGGACTGAGTTTGTCCACTAGGCCTCAACAGATCAGTCCAAATCAAAATGGAGCTTGTCATGTGAAGTGCCACAATGCTTAAACTGAAACTGCAAGGAAGCAAGTAGACCCCAAGCAGACCAGTTTTTCCTGAAATCAGGAGACGCACAACTGCTATTGGAAAGGAGCCATTCAATATTAGTATAATAAGGAAGTCCTTCTGTTGTAACACTTCCAAGAAAAGTAATTTCAAGAAACGTGGTGTGAACCAATATGTTCTTTCCTACTGTTGTTTTCTTAAAAAAACAACTGTTCTGTCATGCTCAGTCGACTTATTCTGTTTATGAATGAATGAAATGTTGCCCAGTTATATAACTATAAGTAACAGACAGTTTGATCTTTAAAGCCCCAATTTGTCTTTTGATACTTCTATTTAGTTCTGTACAAATCAGATGGGGAATTTCTGAAAATCCTGAAAGTACATCAGCTTAAGCTGGTACATTTAGATGTATGTAACTTTGGGGTATTGTCCCCAAATTTGCTGCACACCATGATGTTGAAGGTTTGACTTCACAAAATGAAATACGTGTTACTTGGTTCCAGAATGCTGTACTGAAAACAATGTTCCTTACTTCACTGGAGAGATGGAGTTTTACCTTCTTTTAGATAGGCAGATTTAAATTTTGGTTCATTTACAAGGACAGGTAAATTTGTTTTTTATTTTGTTTGGTGAGAAAGAACCATTGTAAACTTGTCTGAAAGTTAGTTGATGCGGGTTCATTCTAAATACAAATATTCAATAATTTTATACTTGGAGTAAGTTTAACTGAATTTTTTTACTTTTGTGAAACTATTTGAGCACTTAGTTTTTATTAAAAATAAAATATCTGTCACATATTTGAATATAGAATGGTATATATGTGTAAACATGCCAAAAATGAAGTGTTTTAGATATAACCTTAAGTTTCTGAGAGGATAAATATATTATGTAGTTTCATAAATTAAGTTGTAATTAATGGCATTTGTTAATTATCAGATCTTAGATAGAAGTAAAAATTTAAGGTTAAATTTATATTCCTGATATGAATATTTGATATAACCTAACATTATTCTTAATTTTTTAAAAACTAATGCAAAAATGGTATTCAGTTTCTCTAATCTTAAAACTGTCAGTTATTTCCTTTTATTTAGCATGAAAAAGCATTCCATGAACAGAAATAATGGAGACCAATTATTGGGAGAAAAAATAGAAGAGAAGGGTTAAATTATAACAGAGTGAAAGGGAGATATTTCAGAGCGAATATTATATCCCTTGAAATTTCCTATATTTAAATTTAATCCCCAAAATTGTGGCACTGCAAGTGTGACCTTTTGATTAGATCATGAGGGTGGAGCCCTTGTGTATGAGATTCCTGGCTTGAAAAGACACCACAGAGGTCTCTCCATCTTTGGTTATGGTAGCACAAGGGAAATATCGGGCAATTAGGAAAAGGAAGGTGGCCCTCAGTAGCTGAGATATATATTTCTGTTTTTTCTAAGAAGCTACCCGCTTTATGGCATTCCTTTCATAGCAACTAGAATAGACAGGGACAGGAAATAGATAAACTTATTGATGTCAAAAGCCAATCACTGATATTTTTCATTTTTACCCAATATTTTAATATAGGAAATAAAATTCCAAGTTTTGATTGGTTAAAAATTTAAGAATGTGCTCAGATCTTACAAAATGTATGCTTAAGGCATAGAATGACAACATACCAAAAGCTCTGAGCACCATTAAGAACTTGTGAGGAGTTTGAGTGACAAGTTTTACTTTCTTTTACTCTATAGGTTAAGAAAGACTTTCTAGGCATTATTATTGCTGTATCTATATAGGTGACTCTATGACCAATGTAATTCTGCAATCTGTATAATCAGAAAAATGAGAAATTATACCCCATTTGATTCAAATGTATGAATTGTCAAGATCATTGCAAAGTCATGTGTACCTAATAAAAAAATTTAAAAAGAAAGACTTTCTAAGATATGCCTGTAATATTCTTTGAGAAGAATAACAAAAATACTGAAATATTATACTAAAACAGTTTTTTAAATGCACACAACACTTTCCAATCTTCACCTACTTAAATACTCAATATTTGTTATAAATTATATTATTAGTTTCTCACATCTGATGCAAAAATAAAACTCAATTTGAGGTATTTTTTCATTAGGCAACAGAGCTATTAAATTGCAAAGTTAGAATTCCCGTCAAGATATCCATGTACACGGCTGCATGTTTGTTACATATTGCTGTTTTATGTCTAACCATCAAGGACTCTGAAATATTGTTAAAAGTATGATGAAACAATGACATTATTTTGACAAAGATAATGTATGTAGCTTGCCAAATAAATGTGAGTTCTCATGAAAATCAACACATAGTGTATAATGCATATTTTTCCTCTTTAACTAAAACTTCAACTCCAACACAGGAGCAAAAACATTTTAAGAACACAATAGAATTAGCACACTTTAATGTTCTGAAAAAGAAGTAGTTATGTTATCTTTAATTGCTGCTCACTAGTTGTAAATCAGATTTAGAATATAGTCAGTATTGCTCACATGTCATCTGTTGATAGAAAAAAAATTGCCTCCCCCCAAATTCCCTGTCTTGAAATCAGAACAGAGATGCTGAAAAGTTTCTTATACTTATGGTTTCCAAGAAAAACAGGCAGTCCTGTGGAAGTAGAATCAAGAAGTCAAGTCCTTTCTTAACTTGCATGTTTTACTTTCTTCTCTCATTCTTCACTAATTCTTCACTAATTCATTTACTGAACTTCATGGGGCACTGTTGTAATAGATCTCTGATATTCATGGCCTAGTGTACAACAATGCTCCAAAGACACTACAAAGAACAGCATCTTACCACATTAAAATAAAACAAACAAACAACAACAACAACAACAACAAAAAATGATAATGGTAACATACACATTTAAACACTGAATTAAACTTCTTACTTTTCTTTGTGGTGCCAGGGATTGAACCCAGAATCACATAGCCACTGAATTACACCCCAGCCCTTTTCATTTTTTATTTTAAGATAGTGTCTTACTAATGGCTTAGGGCCTAAATTGCTGAAGCTAGCTTTGAATATTAAATTATTATGCTATGGCCTCGAGTTAAACTTAACTAGAGCATATTTAGGTTGGAACACCAAGAAAATGGGGATTTTTTTTTCCTCATACTTCCTGCTACAAGATGTTAGGAAACACAGAGATTAAGTATGAAAGTGAGAAATGGGAAAAGTGAATACACAGTCTTTGTGTGAGTTACTGTTTTACTCCAGGAACAAAACTGATGGCTGAGACCATTACTTCACATTCTATCATTAAGTAGAGCAGATATCTTAATCTCTATCACTAAATGTCATGGTCTTCGAAAATGGCATCAACTTTACTACAATGGAAAGATCACCAAAGAGTTATTGCTTTATCACAGAGGTGAAATTAAATTTGTGACTTAAGGATGCAACCCAGGAAGGGATAGTTTTAGTGCAGATTTCTGGTGAATTTTCCTTTTCCTCCTGTGAAGAATATCAAGAAACCCATCTAAATCTCTGAGAAGGAAAAGACTAGGAGAAAAGAAGAGAATTTCCAGATAACTTGTATATTGTGGAAGCCAAAGGGAAGTTTCAATAAGGAAAACTTAATGCCCATGAGCAAATGCTACTTTGGAAGTGGAGGTTGCTTAATGTCATTAAACTGCAGATTTCTCATCTGGAAGCTGTTGCCATAGGAGTAGCAGTATTAAAAAAGAATGTGAGCCAGGCATGGTGGTGGAAATCTCAATGACTCAGGAGGCTGAGACAGGAGGATCACAAGTTTAAAGCCAGCCTCAGCAACTGTGAGATGCTAAGCAACTCAATGAGACTCTCTGTCTAAATAGAAATACAAACTAGGACTGGGGATGTGGCTCAGTTGTTGAGTGTCTCTGAGTTCAATCCCTGGTACCAATAATAATAATAATAATGTTGGTAAATCACATTTTGAAATAGGAATTATGTAAATATAAACACTAAGCATTTCATTATTTTACCATCAGAATAATTTTCACTATAATTAATTTGCATTTGCTCTTGCTTCTGCATGCACTTTTCTTTCTTTTTTTTTTTTTTTTTCTTTTGGGTACCAATGATTGTACCGAGGGGCACTCAATCACTGAGTCAAATCACTAGACCTTTTATATATTTTCTTTTGAAACAGAATTTTGCTGAGTTTCTTGGGGCCTTGTAAAGTTGCTGAGGCTGGCTTTGAACCCACAATCTTCCTACCTCAGCCTTCCAAGCCACTGGGATTACAGGCATGTGCCGTTGCATCTAGCTCTGTGTGGAATTTTCTTTCTCCAAGCTCATTCACATGCTAAATTTATATCCTTTAAAAAATGTCAGTGTTGCATCAGCTTTTTTGTTGCCATGACCAAAAGCTCAGCAAGAAGAACTTTATAGTAAGAAATTCATTTGGTGTTCGTGGTTTCAGAGATCTCAGTCCACAGGCGGCTAGCTCCACTGATTTAGGGGCTAGATTAGACAGAACATCATGGTGTAAGGGCGTGGCAAAGGAAAGCAGCTCAGACAAGGCCACAGGGATAATGCATATACTCCAAAGGCACACCAGAGTGACCCACCACTTCCAGTCACAACCTACCTGCTTAGAGTTACCAGCAGTTATTTCCTATAAACTGATCAGTGCACTAATTAGTTTAAGCTCTTATAACCCAATCATTTTTACCTTGCATTGCCTCACACATGAGCTTCTGGGGGACACCTCATATCGAGATCATAACAGCCATTATACCAGAAAATAGAGCATCCTATGTAAAACTCTTGCCTGTGTCCTGGCCCTTCCTTTTACTCATTAAACCCCCATATCACTACCTTGATACACTATACATAATTTTACCTGTTCACTTCTCTCAAATATAAAGCAAAACTCCACAAAAGCAGGCTTTTATATATTATTCTGTGTTCTGCCTGTGTCACGTGGAAAGTGACTGCCAGTTATGGTCACTCAACAGACACTTGTGTATTGAAAGTCCATTCTGACACCACCGATGGAGGCAGGAGAGGGTCTGCTCTCAGTGCTTCCTGCTACTGGAAGGAGACCTTGGGGTCCCCTCCTTGCCTGTAGGGACTGAGATAATAAATGTGAGGACCTTGAAGTTCAGTATGCGTGCTGTGTTATAAAAGAAATCAAATGTTGGAATAATGAGTCAAATAATGTAGTTGAGGTTGAGGGTCATATATTTGGAGGATTTGAAATAAGACAGACCATGGAATTAATTGACTTCGGGGACCTCTTATATAAAGTTCTTCATTGCTACTAAAACTGGGAAAAGGAAGTGATTAATATAATAGTTTTGTCAATTTATCCTACAACTATTAAAATGGAAATAAACACTGTACACATTAGATTTAATGCTCCAAATTTATTGCTTTGAGAAAAGAAATGGATTTGTGTTAGTCAGAATCACTAGGGAAATCAGCTTAACAGTTTGGAATTGAAACTGTCTCATTAAACATTAATTAGAAAGGCAAGTGTCATAAAGGGTAGAAAGTACACTAAATCATGCATTTTTTTTCCTTTTCAGAGTTTCACATTGTGTGTTTGATCATTCTGTCAACAGCTGGAGGGAATATGTTGTGATACCAGGGATGAGAAAAACCTCATGTATTAGCTGGGTTTTCTTGTCAAACCTGTACAGGAAAAGAAAATTATATATTATCCCTAAAATTTACAAAGCTATTTTAACATTTATATACTTATATAGTGCTGAGTAGCAATTATTAGATAATTTTAGTGAGTGAAACCCAGTGCCCAAAAGAATATCTCACAAAGATGACAACTGAATATTGTTAAATAAAGATCTATTTAAGCTATTGCTAGCTTTCATATTTAAAAAAATTCTTAGGTCTATCACTATCTTAGTTCATTTCATCCTTAAACATAACTTATACATTATTTATTTAGCCCTATAATATTCTAACATATCCTTGCTTGAGTCATTATCTTAAGTAACAGGGTCATGTTGACTCTCTTATACTTCACCAGTGGCAACAGAAAGTTTAAATGAAAAAGAAAAAAAAAAAACTAAACAAATGCAATTTAACTATTGAAATACTATGGATCATTGTATGTTTAAATTCTGTGAAGCTCCTTTTTTATCTCCACAAATATGGCAGAATTTGTATTTATTTAATCTTTCTTTGGATTTGTATACTTTAATAGGTCATCTAAAAAGATAAAATAGGAAACTTTCTACAAAGCAAATGGATTAACTTTCTATACCATCTTGCCAGTCCTATCTTTTTGTTCATCATAATTGATCATTTGAATTCCTTAATTTTCACACTGATTGTGTAAAGAATCATGTAGGGATATCGTTAAAATGTGGCTTCTGCAGCAACTTCAAAGATTGTATTTTAGGAGGAACAGTTTGCATCAGCATCTAGGACAGCTCTCTTGGCAGGTCAGCCAGTAGTCATAATTTCCACTCAACGGACATTTGTGTACTGAAAGTCCATTCTGACACCACTGATGGAGGCAGGAGAGAGTGTGCTCTCAGTGTTTCCTGCTACTGGAAGGGGACATTGGGGTCTCCTCCTTGCCTGTAAGGACTGAGATAGTAAATATGGGGACCTTGAAGTTTTCTATGCATGCTTTGTGATAAAGAAGTAAATCAAATGTTGGATCAACTAGGTCAAATAATCAGGTTGGGAGCCATATATTTGGAGAATTTGAAATAGGACAGAGCATGGAATTAATTGACTTCAGGGACCTCTTATATAAAGTTGCTTCATTGGGTTAAGAGCTTTTGAGTGCTGTATCTTTTGACAGTCTCACCAGTTCTACATAGTATTTAAATATTATTATAATTCTTATTTGATGACAGATCTGATGCTTAGGAAGCAATTAGAATCCTTCGGGGTCAGGAGACTAGTTTTAAGAGATCAGGACAAACCCAGCTATCCTCCTCCCTACAACCCAGTCTTTTAACCAGAGCAGAACACATACTTCCTTTCAGAAGTATTCAGAAGAGCTTTACCAAGCTACACTTCTTAACTGGGTTGTTTTTTAATTTTAAGTCTGATTTTTGTTTTTTTTTCCGTTAACTGTCAGCATTGATACTTCAGGAAAGTTAAAACAAAGTCCTAAGACCCAGCTTACCCCTTTAATTAAGGCTAGTCATTACTGAGGATGAAGGTAAGGATATTCTTGGGAATGTGAATCCGGATGTGCATTTTCTGGATATGGTAGGAATGGTGAGTCTTCTAAGCTCAGATCTCTGCGATGATGCCTTTTCTGCATATGAATGGAAGAAAAATGAGATGTTTGAGACAATGTTAGTAAAACTTTTTCACAATAATTGTCATGTAAAGATTAGATGATGAATATCAATAATAAATTATATATCCATTACAGGGTTGTATTTTCACAATTCCATTAGGTTTTCTTTCTCTCTCTCTTTTTTAAAAATAACATTTAAAATGACAAAGTATTAATATGACCTGTTTACTGACAATGTTGTGGAACTAATGATTACCATCAACTACTCCAGGCATTACATCTCCTTTGTGATATTGCCTCCAACCTAGTCCCTTGCCAAATCAATAAATATTTCAGAAAGGAGAAATTTCCTGCTTCCAACTTCTGTAGAATTCCTCTACCTCCTTCTTTAATTCTAATAAACTTACTATTTTTTAATTCTATTAACTCTTGCATAATCTGTTAACCAACTATCCTGAAGCTCCATATAAACTTTTTTGTGGTGTCATTTTTATTCCTCTACTTCATAATTGAATAAAGAGATATTTGCAAATATTGAGTTGACATGATCAATCACATAATATCAGATATTGACTTCAGAAAGATGTATGACTACACGTGCCTGAAGCAATTCACTCCACAAAAGAAAACCAATAGTAAAAAAAACAACAAAAACATAACACCTACTTCAATGAAATGTTTGGGGCAGAGTGTCAAGTACCATGGCATATGGTAGAATTTTTTTCATATCACAGAGGTACATTTTGGCTTACAAAGGAAAGAACACACATAGCTTCTATGTTCACATTTCGTGAGATCAACCGTGAACTAAAGACTTCACTCATTAGGGAAAGAGTAAACCTGAGGCCCCTGGCAGTCTGTGATCATGACAGAGTCACCTGAGCTAGGACATTCACTGGTGCAGAACATTATGGTCCTCAAAGATCCTCAATTCAATTGGGAGATAATAGATTACAACATTCTTGTTTTGACTGGGGAAGGAGCCCAGCCAACCTTCTACTCTTCCACCCAGCCTTTGATGAAAGTTACCATATTGAAACCTCTACCCTTCCAAGAATTTATGCAAGCAATCGAGCTCCCCTTCCAGCAGTTCCCTAGTCCTTCAGTCTTGCTAAGCAGCCAAGTGATCCCATGTGTTACCATTAACCAGGGAAATAGCTTCGTGGTCAACACTGAGCAGTTTGATCTGTAGAGTACTTAGATAAAAATTGGGTAGCTCTGCCCAGAAAGATGACATGAGTCTTTCCAAGAAATACCATAACTCTCTGGTAACAGTTCCCAAAGAAATGTAAATGGGATAAGGAAGAAAGAATATGAACTATCAGAAACAGATTAACAGAATGAGAGCATATGTCTGTCAGTCATAATCTTGAATATAGAGATTAAATTATCAATTGCTTTAGATGGGTTGATTAGAATAAGAACAAAATAAAACAAAACAGATTCCATGCAATTTCTTATTAAAATACCAATGACATTCTTCACAGAACTAGTAAATGCAATCAGAAAATTCATAATGCAACACAATAGGCCCCAAATATTGAAAGCAAACTTGAGCAAACAATGTAAATAAGCAAACAAATGAATAAAATTAAAAGTAAAGCCAGAGACATTTAATACTTGAGTTTAAAACATACTGATAGTAACATAAACAGCATGATATTGGCATAATAAAACTGTGTAAACCAGTAGAAAGAACAAAGAACCCAGAAACAAATCCACATATTTGTGGCAAGCTGATGTTTGACAAAGGCAGGAAGAAAATGTATTGGAGGTAGGACAATCTCTCTCTCTCTCTTTTTTTTTTAAATATTTTTTTTTTAGTTGTCAATGGACCTTTATTTCATTTATTTATATGAAGTGCTGAGAATCAAACCCAGTGCCTCACACATGGCAAGCGCTCTACCACTGAGCCACCTCCCCAGCCCCTAGGACAATCTCTTCAATGAATATTGGTTGAAAAACTCTTTATGAAAATGCAGAAGAAACTAGACCCATAATCTCATCATAGAACTAAACTTAAGCTTCAAATCTATGCTCAAATAAATTATAGTGGAAATGCTGCAGGATAGTGGTATGGCTATTTAAAACTATAGGCAATAAAAGTTATGTTGATGAAAAGAATTACATTTAAATAATGTATTTTTTGAACAACCAAGGAAATAAATCAACATAATAAAGAACAACCTGCCTAATAGGAGAAAATATTTGCAAAATATTCATCTGATAAAGTATTTCTGGACTATATAAGGAACTAAATAACAGCAAAAAGTATGTAATCTGAGGAAAAATTGGTGAATAACCAGAATAGACAATTCTCAAAATCGAATATGCAAATTGCAATATATTAAAAATGCTCATAACTAAGATTAGAGAAATTCATATCAAAACCAGAAGTTAATGTCATATCTTTCTGGTTAGAATGGCTACTCTCAAAAGCACAAAAAAACCCAATACTGGTGGGGAAAGGAGAACTCTTGTTCGTTGCTGATGGGAATGTATTTTAGTAAACCATTATGAAAAACAGTACAGTGGTTCCTCAAAAATCTGGAAATATAACACACATATGTTCTAGCTATCACACTAAAGGGTATAATGCAAAGGAATTGAAATCAATATGCCAAAGAGACATCTATACTGACATCTTTAGTAGATTATGACTCACCATATTCTATATCTAGATCAGCCTACATGTTTATCAATGGATGAATGGAAAAAGAACACACACACACACATACACACACACACACACACACACACCCCAGAATAGCCATAAGCAAGTAATAAAATTCTGTCATGTGTAAAAACATAGATGGAACTGAAGGACATGATGAAAAAGCCAGGAACAGAATTGAACTGCATCTGTCACTTTCAGGTGGAAACTAAAAAATTTGATCTTACTTAAGGAATAAAGATAATAATAGCAGAGCTTGGGAATAATATGGGATACAGAAAGACAGAAAAAGGATGGTTAAGGGTACAGATTTGCAATGGAACGGGTAGAATAATTATGGTTAAAACCAGATAATTACATGTTTAAAAATTGCTACAATAGAAAAATTAATGTCCCCTAAACAAGAAGTGCTAAATTGCCTTGTATAATCATTACCCAGTATACACATGTGTTGAAAGTTGACATTGTGGCAGAACTCCTGGCTGTGCCAACAGTGCCACCTAGTCAGAAGGCTGAGGCCGGAAGATCGCTCAGCTAAGGAGCTTTAGATCTGCCTGGGCAACACAGAAAGACTCATTCTCAATACATAAAATAAGAAGTAAACAAAAATAATGTTGTATCCCTTTTATATGTATAATTACTTGGTGTCAATTAAAAATAAAAAAAATCAAGAAAAACTATGAGTCATTGAAACTACATATAAAGATAAATGTCAATAAAAATTCTTAACTCATTTAATGTAGCCAGTTTAAACTTTTAAATTTATAACCTTGAAACATCAGAAGGCAGAAATTCACCACTTTCTATATGTTGTTAAATCCCTCTATTCTTCATGAAGCAAATTGTAAATTTCATAGAATGAGAACTTTAACTAGTCTTTACTTAAAGAGAACTATTAGATAAAGAGAGTTAAATTCCAGGAGAATGACTGGCTTCTTTAGAGTTTCATTATGTGTGCCATCTAAATTAATACATAAAATACTTGGATGGTTTCCAGTGATCAATAAATGAACAAAGTCTACATTTACATTAATCTTTATGATATACACGTATTTCAGAGAGAGGTGATTCTTTTTATCTAATAGACACTCAGGAGAAAATATATATGGATTCTGCAAAAAATACCAGGGGAATACTTACATGGTGGTTGCCTCTATGACTGTGATGTTTCTGTAAACGGTGGGAAAAAAAAGAAAAAGGTTAAAATTGAATTTATGAGCCAGATGAGGAAACCAGTGCTCATCAGTTACTGGCACACACCAGTAAACGCCAAAACTGGGGAGGCAGAAGCAGGAAGATCACAAGTTTGAGACCAGACTCACAACTTAGACCCTAAGCAACTAAGTTTTTCCCTCTCAAAAATTGGGCTGGGGATGTAACTCAAGTGGTAACACGCTTGCCTGGCATGGGGCGCTGGGTTCGAGCCTCAGCACCACATAAAATAAAATAATAAAGATGTGAGTCCACCGAAAAAACTGAAAAATAAATATTAAAAATTCTCTCTCTCTACTCTCTCTTTAAAAAAATTAAAAAGGATTGGTGGTGTGGCTCACTAGTAAAGCAAATCTGGGTTCAATCCCCAATATAATAAACAAACAAACAAACAAACAAACAAATAAATAGAATACATGCTGTAGTGTAAAATGTTCCAGTAATTGAAACTATCTTACCTCGTCAGATGAATCAGCTCCCTAGGAAGTAAAGAAAATGAGGAATTAGCTAACATCTTAATTTTATAATTCTAGATTTAATATAGAAATGTCCTATTTGCCACAATAATAATTAAGCAGAATGAAGGTAAAATTTTGAGTAGATGATGCATTAACCTTGCTATTTTTGTTCAATGTAATTTTAAAAGGAGTGTAGACTATGCTTTCTCTATAATTAATTTATTATATCCAAATATCTACTTATTTTAGTCCATATTTCCTAAGTGTTTGAAATGGAGAAACATTTCATCACCATAGATATTAGATGAAAATTGAAAATGAAACTTTGGATTTTTAATATAGATATTCTACATGACTCAAAATCTGCTAATATTCAAATATTTGAATGGCTGATAGAGTATATCATTCTTTCTCTCTCTATTTTTCTTGGGTTTATTTTTTCCTCTTATATCCTTTTTTAAAAAATTGTGATAAATAGTGGTCTCATAAGCAATTTATTGTCTATAACATCCATAGAACTAGTGACTGATATCTTTTTTAGAGAACATGTACACAGTCACTATGTAAAAAAGAAGAGGTGAGAAAAGGAGGAGGAGGAAGAATATGAAGACAACTTTATCAGATATAGGTATTTCTCAGTCACAGAGTAGTAAATGACAACACAGCTGGGCAGTGCATCTTTGGTAGATCCACAGCTAATTTAAGGATGTAAAACAGTGGCTTTATTTTATTTCCAATGATGGGGAATGACTGTGAACCTGAGCAGATAGGCTATGTGAGTAAAAACTTGAAAATTCCTCTTTTGACATACTACAAAATTGGGTTACATTTTAATGGACTTTGATCAAACTCTTCTGACTCCATATCACCTAGAGATTTATATCCTACACTTCACTTGAGCTCTCTGTTTCACCACTTCGGGAACACTTTTAAATATTTTTGCCTTTATATAAAGCAATTTGATTTGAGTGCCTGGGATGATATATTGAAGATTTATTTTATGTCCTTAGTTAAGTTAAATAGCTTAATTCAAAGAATCTGGACATATAAAAACACTCATTTTATAAACTCAGACTCTGATCAATGCAATGTAATAGTTCACAACACAAGAAATAATTCAGAAGCATTGAAAAGTCACTGAGAACCCATTCTTCACAATTGCCTTACATACTTACAATCATGGAAACCATGAGAGCCAGGAGAAAAGCAAAGACCAGGAACCTCATGTTGGTCTGAGTCCTATGAAAGCACAAGTGAGAATCAGTTAACTCTTCATTCCTGCACTCATGTAAAAAGCATTTAGCATTCCCACTGTGCTTCAAAGCATTGAGAAACATTCTAGAGATTTCTGACAGTTGAAACACATGGCCCGACATCAAGAACACAGGGATTGGAGGGAACACTGATGACTAAAAAGTGTAATCTGATATGAAAAATTAAATTACTATAAAAGCATGAGTTAACATTTTAAATAGACAAATATAATCACAGTATTAAAGTCAAGAAGAGTAAAATTTGAGTTGATTCTGCATGAGTAGAGACTTTTGGGGAGACTGATATGAAATAAGAGTACGTGAAAGAGGATACCAGGCCAAAGTGCAAATAGTGCAGCATGTGAGGAGGCCAAAACTGGATGCAAGAAGACCATTTCTATGGTGGTGAGACTATGTGAATTTTGATAATGCCATGATGGATGGTTAAAAAGGCATGATATAAAAATTTAGAAAGTAGCACGATAAACAACAGGGACTTGCATTATAATAGAGTCACTGAAGACAGATCAGTTTTCTTTCTTGAGAATTAGACCAATTAGAATTAGAAGATATTGTTAAGAATAAACTCAAACTGAAAATAAGTATCAAAAAAAGTATTTTCAGCTACTTTGAGAAACTGGAATTTATTCACATGTTAATTTAAATGGGGGATCAAGGGAAGATTAAGTGTTTTTTCTATGTATAGATAGAAGAAGATGGACAGATGCATACATAAACAGATATATAGATATACATCCATAAGTAATACTGATACATAATTTAAGAAGTTTGAGAACATATTTCCCAAAAAACACAATGACAAAAATTTGAAATGGTAAAAAAATATTCTTTAATGGAAAATGAGAAATGAAATAGAAAATATAAAGAAAACAAACATAAAAAACACAGAAGTCTATTATATTGTGTTAATTTTAAAGAATTACAGATCTGTTTTAATGCAGAAAAGGGCTATGTAAAATGAAGAAAAATATTCACTGATGGAATACAATAACTGAAAAACTTACTTACAACATGGACAAAAACATTCATTTAAAAATGAAGAACTTACATTATATTCCTATCAACTTTAAAATTACTCTCTAAGGCACATATCAAAGTCATTATTGAAAAAGTCAGCATGATATATTTAGTCAAGAAAATAAGGAGACTCTGCGTAACCTACCAAACAGAGAAAAGGAACACACAGGTTCTCATTCCACCTCATTCACTTGGTACAATGTTTGCTGAGGTCAGCACAGAGGAATTGAGTCTTGAACTCACTTTCAGATCCTGACATGGAATCATCAAATCCTTAATTGTTTCTTTATGAAAAATTATCAATAGATGATAGGATTATTTTTATTTGATTTTAGTATGAAAAGATTCAACTGAGACCTCGTGTTACCTTGTGCATAAATACATTACCTGTATACAAGATGAGACTCAAGAGTCAGGAGAGCTGAGTGGAAGCTGAGCTGAAGAGACGATGTGCTCCCCTAGAGAGCTGGTGCATTTAAAGACACTGAAATGCCACCTTTGTTTTCCTAAATAATGTCAGTATGAGGTCACTATGAGAAGGAGACTCAAAATAACGCCGGAAATCTGTCTCTATGGATTCTAACATCAATTTAACAATGTGATTTTACAATAGAAGTTCATGAAAACCAAGTGACCAGGAAACGAATGGACCCAACAAAGGTTAATCCCTCTGTTAGTGGAGGTTTGTGAGGAGAAGACAATGGGAAACACATTCTGGAGCAAACAGAGCACAAAATGATTGAAATGATGAAAACAAACTTCTTTGGTAGATCATCATGTACTCTGTTTCAACAAATGTACTTCCAAGATGGCAAGATTCTATGCCAATAATATTAATTACCATTTACCAATATGTTACCTGTTCTGTAATAAATCATAAATAAATAAATAAATGAATCATATGGCAGAATTTGAGTTATTACTGATCTCAAGTGTGTTTCCTACAGATCAATGTTTGAAACTTTTACCTTATTCTATTCATTTTAAAAAAAATTAAAGTCATGCATTAGATGCAAATATTTGCTGAAATTCAGTAATTAGGGATATTCTATGATAAAACTGTTCTCAAGTAGACAGTGACCCTAGGCACTGTGTGCCATATATTTCACACAGTAACTGGGTGCTTATGATTGGAAATTTAACTTACTAATTTTGCATCCTTAGGGACTCATGTTCCTCAGCAGAGTCTGTGTGTTTACGTGTTACAGTGAACAAAGGAGAAAATATTCACAGTATTCATAGGAAAAATTATGCAAAAATCCACTAACTTGCTGCTGATTAGATAATTTCTTGTTCTCAGAAATGATACCAGAAAATCATTGGTAATATTTTGATAAACTATATAGCACAGGACATTTTAACTCAGACTGTCACACATGTGATCACCAGAATAAGTGCCAATTGGGAGTTTGTTTGAAATGGAAATTCTGTTTTTGGTTTTAGGGCATTTTGAATTTTGTATTAGTGCATTACAATTATGTGTAACAGTAGGATTCATTCTTATATATTTGTACATGCATACAATATAATAATATATTTTGATATGTTTCATTATTCCCCAATATTTTCCCTTTCTCTTTTTCACCAACTTTCTGGTCTTCTTCCTCTTTTCTATTCATCTCCCTTCTCTTGTCAGGAAATTCCCCAAACTTTTTTTTTTTTTTTTATCTTCTCTCTACCTTCTGCATATGAGAGGAAATGTACAACCCTTGTCTTTCTGAGTTTGGTGTATTTCATCTAACATAATGCTCATAGTACCATCCATTTTCCTGAAATTTCATTCTCTTTTATGATTGAATGAAACTCTCTCTCTCTCTCTCTCTCTCTCTCTCTCTCTCTATATATATATATATATATATATATATATATATATATATATATATATACAACACCTTTTATTTTTTCTTTCATCCATTGATGCTCACCTAGGCTGGTTTAATGATTAGGCTATTGTGAATTGTGCCGCTATAAACATGGGTATGCACGTATGACTACAGTATGCTGACTTTAATTCTTTAGCACAGATAAGAAGAAGTGGAATAAGTGAGTCATATGCTTTCATACCTAGTCTTTTGAGAAATCCCCATACTGATTTCCATAATGGTTGTAATAATGTGCAATCCCACCAATTGCTGAATTAAAAAATATAAAATATAGCACACATAAAAGTGTAGATATCATAAGCACACTGCTCATTACAACCCATTACTACAACCAATCAGACACTTTCATCATCTCCAAACTTAGGTCCCCTTCACACATTATTCCCTCACTATTTCATTACTATGTGGACTTCCAAACTGTAGTTTAGTTTTTCTTATTCCTGTCTTTATATAAGCGAAGTCACATAGTATGTGTTCTTTTGTATTGAATTTCTGTGCTCAAAGTAATGTTTGGAAATTTTATTTCTGTTATATGTTTCTGAAATTTTTTTTTTAGTCACTATTGCTGTAGAGTATCTCACTGAATGAGTGCACCACAATTTCAACTGTGAGTACATTGGAGTTGCTTCAAATTTGGTGTTGTTACAAATAACGTTGCTGTATGCATTTTTGAAAATATATCTTTTTATACACACATACTTGAATTTCTCTGGGGATATGCCAGGGCTGGAATTGATAATTCATGGGGAGATTATATTTTTTTTCAATTTGTGTTTCCTTAATTTTTAATTAGGCTTAGCACCTCACATAGGCTATTACGTATTTGGATTTTGTAAAGAAGATATATTGAATTGTCTGTATATATTTTGTGAGATTGAAAAACTTTTTATGTATTGTGGACACAAGACCATCCTTTGCATGTGTTGCAAGTAGCTTTTTCTCTGTTCTTTGTTCTCTTCTGATAGTGACATTTGATGAACAAAAGTTCTTAATTTAATATAGTCCAATTTACCAATAAATTACTTAAATTTTAGTGATCATTGTGCTATTTAATAATTTTTTCTTTATCTCCACAACATGAAGATATTTTGTTATTTCATCTTATTTAGCTTGTTGTGTTATTTTTAGATATACATGACAGTAGAATATATTTTGACATAACTACATACACAGAGTATAACTTATTCTAATTAGGATCTCATTCTTGTGGTTGAGCATGATGTGTAATTACACTGATCGAGTATTCTTTATCCTTTTTTTTCAAATTTGATGGATTGAATTCCTGAGGCTGCACTAGGAACAACATTTGAACTCATGTCCTGGTGACTGATTGTGAACTACACAGTTGGAGAAACCACATAATCAATGCATTATGTGTCTTGAGATTGAGAAATAGGGATATTCCCCAGTTGATATACAATAAATTTAAATGTTTTCTTAAATAAATTAATAATACAGTCAAATTCAATTCAAATGACTTTTCATGTGGTATAATCATCCAAGACACATGCTTTATTTCATCATTGTGCAAAACCAAATGAATCTCTAGTATATGTTCAGGGAAACAAAAGATATATAAGGTCTACTAAGTATTAAAATATGACTGATTTTTAAAGATGAACCTGGTTTTAGTGATTTTAAAAGTGTTAAATGATTCCCTACCTTCATTTAATTTTCTCTCAATCTATAACTTTCCTCTTTCACTTATTTTTCATTAATTCCTGTAAACAGAATTATTAGCCACTATTGCAAAGGACCTGTGATATTCATGGCTTTGCAAACTACCAACATGATGCTCCAAGGATCCACCAGACAACCATATCCTACCAGGCTATAAGTTGAAGTTAAAATACTTGAAGCTACCATAACACTAAAATGATGGAAACTGAGTTTGGAACGTTGAAGAGTACATATTATTTTTCTCCTTTTCTGATACAACAGTTTAGAAACAGGGATTCTATAAGACAGTGGGAAACAGGAACAGTGGGTTATAAACCAAGGAAAAACCCTGGGCTACTTATGATTTTAATATCAGTCACAGTAGTAGGATATTTTAGATTGATGGACCAGAACATATCTGATATTTTATAAGTAAGGGAAACAGATATCTGATCATCTATAAATGCCAGCATGGTCTTTGAAAATGCCATGGTGTTCACGGAAATATCATTAAAGGTTCACGGGTCTATCACAAGTGTAGTATTACACAGATGCTTTAGCAATGCTACTCAAGTATGGTATTTGGAGTGATGTTTGTGCTGAATGCTCCTCCATCACATCCTCCTTCTCCTCTATATTTGCCTGTGATCAAAGCTTTGTGTGTAGTCTGTTACCACAGTCCATCATATTTATTTTAACTAAAATTAAAACCAACAGTATTTATCTGCTTGAATTATCAGCAGCTGACAATATTGAACAACATGTGACTGTGTAATGGATATCATAAAACCTCTTTGGCACTGGAAGCATAGTGATGAGCTGTATTCCAGATCTTCAAGAGGATAACTACATAATAGATTAAATAGACAGGCTGAAGACAATTATAGTACAGAAATGCAGACCTGAGTTAATTGCATGAGTTGATTCTGGGAAGCAGAACATGCATACTAGAGCTGCAGCTTTGAGACTTACCAGCATATTGATTATATTCAGCACTCTGAACATAGAAGACATTGTACATGAAAGATGTTTCATTCAGAAGGGAAGTAGGCTGAGAATACATCCTCCATATCACCACAATATACTATGTGAGAGAAAATAGAGATGTCCAGGATATCTCTGAGGAGGAAGAGAATAGCCAAAGGGAAGACAGTATCTTGTAAATGTTTTTATCATGGAAGCAAAGAGAATAAAACATCAAGAAAGAAAGCTTAATTCCCATAAGCTGATTATTGTGTGACCTTAAAGTCTGCTTATCATCATGAAACCACATTTTTCTCATCTGGAAGTTATTATCATAATAGTTGGATCTGAATTAAATGGGAATGCATATGTTATGTTACAAATGAGAATTGCTCAAATGTAAACTTTAGGTATTATCTTTATGGTTTAGTCATCATACTGTTCATTAGAAATTCCTGAATAAAAAAAAATCTCTAAGAATAATGGAGGAAATAAATACAAGGAGCAGTGACAAAATAACTTTGGACAATACAGGGGTTATCTCAACTCTTAGGACTGGCAAGACATTCACTTCTAGTGCAGGCCAGATCTTAGGTCTGGCAGATGAAAATATTTTGTATTATAAGGAAGTGTTTTAGGTAGACTAAGTATTTCTCAACCCTCAAAGACATTCACATTCTAATTCCTAAAATCTGTGAATATGTCAATTTATAAGGCAAAAGGGAATTAAGGTTGGAAATGGAATGAATATTGCTAACCATCTGAAATTGAGATTAGGCAGGTGAGCATATTGTAATCACAAAAACTGTTCAAAGTGGAAGAGGAAGGCAGAAGGATGAGAGTCATGTGATATGAGAAAAATTCAAGCAGTCATCAATGGTTGGAAAATGATGAAATCAGTCAGTGAGCTAAAAAACTCAAGGATCCTCCAGTAGCCAGAAGAGAATGGAAAGTAGATTCTCCTCTACAGCTTCCAGAAATGCAGCTTTGTGGCTTCTTAATTCTATCCTGAAAACATCCATTTTCAACATATGACCTACAAGTTTGACACAACAAATCTGTTTTGTTTCTGGTAATTTGTTACAACAGCAAAAAGAAATTAAAACAGGCAATTTGGCTCAAATATGCAATGTTACCATGGTCTTTGGTATCTAATAGATCTGAGCATAGGTGAATTTTTCTAAAAGTTTACTAGTTATAGGATCTTGGGCTCCGGAAGCCCTTAAGTATGCCCCCTACTACAGTTTTCTGAACTATTCCTGAGACTTCCTTTCCTATGGTCCTCATCCATATGGCTACTTTCCTGTGTGTGTATATATACATATGATTTTATACTTGTATTATGAATTATATAAATGCATACATATGACATTATTTCCAAAAGTAAGTGGAGCAACTTCTAACTGTCAGAAAATGTTCTTAGGTAACAGACTCTTATGTGCTCAGCCATATATGTTCACTATACAGCACTGTGTTTGAATTCTAGAATTTCAAATAAAAGACAAGTCAGTATTGACAGTAAACTTATTGTAATTTCATATTTTGACACCACTACTCAGTGATGTCCAGAAAGACATGAGCAAAATATTTGAAGTTGCTGACAATACACCAACAAAAACTGGTACATTTTTTGGTGTACTTTTTCCAAATCTATTGCACACTATAAAAATTGAGGATTGGGTTGTACAAAAGGGACTACCAAACACTAGACTCCACAATGTTGTATTACTAACAATGTTCCTTACCTTGAGAATGAAAAGGAATTTTAGCTTCTTCTATACAGAAATTAGAAATAACCAAGTGTTATAATTTTGGTTGATTTACCAAATCAAGTGCAATATCTGTTTGTTTTTATTTTTATTTGGAAAATGACCTTTACAAAACTTTACTTATGTGGGTTCATTTGCAAAACTTTCCTTGTGTTCTAGAAATTAAACATGTGATAGTTTTATCTTTGGAGCAAATCCTATTCTCTTTACTGTGTTTCTTACTGTTTGCAATTCTTTGGGCACTCAAGCTTTTCAATAAAAACAATACACTTATTGCCTATTCTAATAATGAATGGGATGTATATAAGTGTTTCCAAAGTTATGAAAGATTATATTTAATAGTAAGTATTTGAGAGGAAAAACATGTCATTTGGTTTTATAAATGAAGTTTTAATTCATATCAATTAGCTGGTATCTTCTCTCAGGCAAAAAGAAGTAAAAATTGAAAGCTGAAGTGATTTTCCCTGATATGAGATTTCAAGTATTATCCTAGATTTCTTAGAAACTGATGACAAAACTAGCGTTCCATCTCCATCATCAAATGATTTTCATCATTTCTTTTGTTTGCTGAGTAAACACATTTTGTGAATGGAAAGGATGGAAGCTAATTATTGGCATGAAATGATTCAAGTGTAACAGTCAAAGGGAGAAGCTTCAGAATGCTATGTCCCTTAAAAATTCATCTGTTCAAATAAATACCCCAGATGATGATGCTTGCAAGTGGAACCTCTGGGTGGTGATTAAATCATAGGGGCAGGGCCTTCATGCATGAGACTTGTGGCCTTATCAAAGCGATCCCGGAGAAGTCTCTGCACCTTCTACTATACGAGGAGACTGAAAATAATTGGGCACTTATGAGAAATGCAAGTGGCCCTCACTAACTTCCAGAACTGTGAGAAGTGCATTTCTGTTGTTTCTAAGACACAGGTTTATGACATTCGTGTAGCAGCTGGAATGCACTGGGACAGGAAATAGGCAAACTGAACTCTTCTCCATTTTACCTAAATTTTATAAAATAAATTCATTTTCTGAAATTAATCTTCACTTGAGTAAAACTTTAAGGATGTGCCCAAATCTTTCAAAATACATGCTTGAGATATAGAATGATGAGCTGTCAAAGGCTCTGAGCACTATTAGAACTTTGAGGAGACTGAGTGACAAACTGCAGAGTGTGTGTGTGTGAGTGGGGAGAGCTGAGCTCTTTTTCTCTGTAGATTAAGGAACAAACAATAATATATGCCTGTAACATTTTTTGAGGAAGATAATGAAAATGATATGTTGAAAAATTACATATATATTTTTGAAATGTATACAACACTTTCATAATGTTCCCTAAATACTCAATATTTTGTGTAATTTATATTAGTTCCTCATATATGAAGAGAAAATGAAACTCAGACAAGGTTAGGTATTTTACACTCGGCACCAGAACTAGTAAATGGCAGTTACAACTCCTGGCCAGTCTTTCCTAATGCAAGGTCATACATTCTTTACATATTTAGTCTTGTGGCTAATCATTAGGGATTCAGAACTATAGTTATTAAGTATGATGAAAGTAACATTGCTTTGGTAAACCATGATGTATGAAGCCTGCCAAAGAAATGTGAGTTCTCAAGCCAATCAACACACAGAGTAAAATGCACACTTTTCCATATGTAACTAAAACTCAAACTCCAAAACCACAGTAAAGATGTTTCAAGAATGGAGTGGTTTTGATGCACTTTAACAATCTAAAAACTTGTCTTTAATTGCTAGTTAATACTTCAGGAATGCAGACTTAAAATATAATCGCTATTACTCATAAAACTACTTAGCATTTGTTGATAGTGAAAAGTTCTGATATTTTCTTTTTAAGTCATGATGAAGATGCTGAGCAGTCTCTTAGACATACACATTTTACAACAGCCTCAAATAGAGGGCAGGCAAGGGTGTGGCACTTCATTTTTATTTAGTTCTCTGAGAAGTAGGAAGAATCAGTAAATATTTCCTAAATTCTATTTTTTTTGCATTTATTTACCTTGTCACATACAATAGGGAAAGAGCAATAAAAATATGTAGAAACATGAACTCATGCCTGTGAGTATAATGAAACCTATTAAGAACAAGTGATGTTGGACTGGAGTCGGGGCTCAACAGTAGGGCACTCACCTAGCGCGAGCTCAGTGCTGTGTTCGATCCTCAGCACCACATAAAATTAAATAAAGGTATTATGTCTAACTGTAAGTAAAACAAAATATTTTAAAAATGAAGAAGTAATGAAACTCTTTTCTGGGCCTGGGGATCCTATCACTTGACTAGTATTCATCAGGCCCTGGGCTTAATCCCCAGCACTGTAACTAATAACAACCAAACACAATTATAATCATGTTTCCTAATATGTGGAAGATTCTTTTAGTTGATGTCATTTAATTAAATAACTTGTCTCTAGATAAGGCAAAAGGAAAAGGGAAAGGGGTAAGGGAGCGAGTATAGGGGTAGAAAAGACAGTGGAATGAGACAACATCATTTCCCTAAGTACATATACGAAGACACAAATGGTGGGACTCTACTTTGTGTACAACCAGAGATATGAAAAATTGTGCTCTATATGTGTAATATGAATTGTAATGCCTTCTGCTGTTATATATGTATATCAAATTAAAAAATTTGGATGTAAATAAAATAACTCGTCAAACTGTAAATATTTTATTTGCTTATTTATGTGACATTTTAACCAGTATATTCTGAGTACCAGCCGATATACAACATAATTCTAGGTATCAACTAATAAACAAAACAAAAATACTGACTAGTTCATATCCTTGAAAATTGTTTCAAAATTCTTTCATCTACAAACCTCTATTAATAATGTATTCAGAATGTAAAAGATAACAGGTGTTTGTTTTAAATTAGATTTCAAGAGAGTCAAAACTCATAGCCTGCCTTCAGTGTGAGGAGAAGTATGGGGAGTCCAGACACTGCTGGGCTGTGGGAGTCCTGCTTGCTCCTTCTCAACCCAGACCAGCTGTTGAAATGTGAACAAACCTCTGAACACTGCTGCCCCCATTTGAAATTAATGAAAGACTTGGTATATTTCTAAAGTTTCCTCCAGATTGAATAGTAACCATCAGTAAGTGATGTGAGCCTTAAAGAAGACTCAGTGATTCCTGAGGCAAAACAATATCTTGTCACCAACTCTCAACTTACTTTTAACAGATTATTGAAGAACAAAATAGAGGAAAAATAAAAATCAAAGTCAGCTCAACTTTAAGACTGAAGCCTTGAGAGACAGTTATGCTTCCCTGGAGGGCTGGAGTACTCAGATGGAAATTTCACATTTGATTTTTAAGAAATGCTGATTATGGAAGCTGAAAAAAATGGATCCAACTTGTCTTTATAAATACATAATAAGCTAGACTGTGGAACCAATCCAGATGCCCTTCAATAGATGAATGGATAAAAAAAAATGTGGCATTCATACACCATGGAGTATTATGCAGCACTAAAAAATGACAAAATTATGGAATTTGCAGGGAAATGGATGGCATTAGAGCAGATTATGCTAAGTGAAGCTAGCGAATCCCTAACAAACAAATGCCAAATGTCTTCTTTGATATAAGGAGAGCAACTAAGAACAGAGCAGGGAGAAAGAGCAGGAAGAAAAGATTAACATTAAACAGAGACATGAGGTGGGAGGGAAAGGGAGAGAAAAGGGAAATTGCATGGAAATGGAGGGAGACCCTCAATGTTATACAAAATTACATATAAGAGGTTGTGAGGGGAAGGGGAAAATAAACAAGGAGGGAAATGAATTACAGTAGATGGGGTAGAGAGAGAAGATGGGAGGGGAGGGGAGGGGAGGGGGGATAGTAGAGGATAGGAAAGGTAGCAGAATACAACAGTTACTAATAGGGCATTATGTAAAAATGTGGATGTGTAACCGATATGATTCTGCAATCTGTATTTGGGGTAAAAATGGGAGTTCATAATCCACTTGAATCTAATATATGAAATATGATATGTCAAGAGACTTGTAATATTTTGAACAACCAATAAAAAAATTGTAAAAAAAGAAAAGAAATAAAATAAATAAATAAATACCTAATAAGGTGATTTTATAATAGATTTGTGAACATTAAGATAGCAAGAAGCAAATACACCCATCAAAGTTTAGTTACTTTGTTAATCTAGGATTAAAAGACTGTAAATACTTGATGAGTAAACCATGCACAGATATGTTTAAAATGCATAAACCTATCTATAGAACACCATCTACTGTTTCAACAAATGCATAGTGAAGATAGCTGGACTCTATACCAATAATATTACTTACATTCTTTCCAATGATTCATCTGTTCTCTAATAAAAACTTATAGCTAGAATGGCAAAATTGGAGCCATTATTTCAAATGCTTTTCCGAAAGAGTACTACATAAATTGAAGATTGTCTTATTCCATTGACTTCAAATATTGAGGAAATGAAGTAGTTTTAAAAATTTGCAGATATTCAAAAATATTTTGGTCATTTATATGATAAAAAACATTTCATATTTAAAGAGAATTGACTTACGATCTTAGTATTATAAGTCTCACATAGTAACTGGGTACTTATGATTGAGAATTTAATTTTCTTTCTTTGAGATTTTAGGAAGACATATTCTTCAATGTAAGCTTGTGTTAACATGCTTCCATTAGGCAACAGAAAAACAGTTTTCATTACATTCCCAGGAAATTTTTTGTTAAATTCAACCTGCTTTGTAGAGTCAATGCTTTCATAATGAAATATCAGAAAATCACTTGTAATCTTTGATAAATTGTATAATCTAGTTCTTGATTCCTCAGAGTCTAACACACGGGACCTTGAGAATGGGTACCATTGGGGAGCCTTGTGAAATGCAAATTCTTAGTGCCCACGAATGTCCCAGGAACCAATATGTAAACAATATCATTTTTCTCCTTTCCTACCCTTTCTCCCTGACCCAGTTTCCTTCTCTCTATTCCTCTGATTTTTCTATTTATTTATAATCTTGTTTAATTAGTGTCTTGTAGATATACATGAAGGTGCGATTCACTGTGGATATTCACAGAGGAAAGTTAGATCTGAGTCATTCCACCACTGTTCCCTTTTCCTGTCACTCCTCCCTCCCACAAGTCCCCTTACTCTAGTTCAATGATCTCTATTCTATTTTCATGTAATCCCACCACCCTTTTTCCTCCTCCTTCTCCTCTCCTCCTTTTTCTTTCTCTCTTCTTCCTCCTCCTCCTCTTTCCCTTCCCCTTCTCCTTCTGCTATCCCCTCCCTCTCTTTCTTCTTCTTTTCCTATTTTAGCCTAGCTTTCACATTTTAGAGAAAACATTCATACTTTGACTTTCTAGATCTGGCTAATTTTATGTAGCATGATGGTCTCAAATTCCACCTGTTTTCTAGCAAATGCCATAAATGGATTCCTCTTCATGACTAAGACTTCATTGTGTATATATGTTACATTTTCCTTACCTATTCTCCATTGAGGAGCATCTATGCTGGTTTCATAGCTTGGTTATTGTGAATGGTCCTGCTATAAACATTGATGTGGCTGCATCCCTGTAGTATATTATGCTGAATTTAGATCTTCTGAATAAATATTGAGGAGTGAAATAGCTGGGTCATTTGATGATTCCATTCTTAGGTTTTTGAGAAATCTCCATAATACTTTCCAGAGTGTTCGCACTAATTTGCAGTTCCACCAACAATGTATGTGTGTGCCCCCACTCATTCTCTCCACCATTTATTATTATTTTTTATTCTTGATAATTACCATTCTGACTGGAATGAGATAAAATTTTAGTGCAGTTCTCTTTTGCATTTATCTGATTGTTAGGGATCTTAAATGTTTTTTCACATGTTTGTTGGCCATGTCTCTTCCTTCTTTTGAGAAGTGTGTGTTCAAATTTTTTGTCCTTTTGTTCACTGGTTATTTTTAGTGTGTATGTTAATTTTTAAAAATTTTTTTATATATTCTGGATATCAGAGGAGCATGTGCAAACATCTTCTCCCATTCTGTAGCCTCTCTTTTCATTGTTTCCTTTGCTATGAAGAAGCTTTTTAATTTCATGCTGTCTGACTTACTGAGTTTTGGTTTTATTTCTTGTGCTTTGTGAGTCATGTTAAGAAAGTCAACACCTGTGCAAATATGTTGGAGTGTCAAGCCTACGTTGTCTTCTAGCAATTGCAGAGTTTCTGGTCTAATTCCTAAATATTTGATCCACTTTAGGTTGACTTTTGCACAGGGTGAGTGTGAGAAGTATACTTTCATTCTTTTCCACATGAATATTCAATTTTCCTAACACCAGTTATTAAAAGGTCTATCTTTTCTCCAAGATATGTTTTTGGCAACTTTGTTTGGTAGCAGATGACTGTATCTGTGTGGGTTTGTCTTTTTGTCTTCTGTTTCATTTCATTGGTATTTATGTCTGCTTTCATGCCAGTATCATGAGTTTTTGTTTCTATAGCTATACAGTATAATTTGAGGTCTGATATTGTGATACCTCTAGCATTGCTCTTGTTGCTCAGGATTGCTTTGGCTATTCTTATTCTCATATTTTTCCAAATTAATTTTAAAACTTCTTTTCTCATTCTGTGAGGACTATCATTCATACTTTGATGGTGATTGCATTGTGTCTATATAACAGTTTTGGTAGAATGGCCCTTTTGACAATATTGATTCTGCCTTGCAAAAACATGGGAGATCTTTTCATCCTATAGGTCTTCTTCAATTTCTGTTCAATGTTCTATAGTTTTTATTATAGTGGTCCTTAACTTCCTTGATTAGATTTATTTCTCAAATATTTTTTGAGGTTATTGTGAATGGAATAGTTTTCCTAAAGTTTGTCCTTTACCCGATTTATTATTGTAATATAGGAAATCAATTGATTTATGTATGTTTATCTTGTGTCTTGCCACTTTAATAAATTTGCTTATCACCTGTTGAAGTATTCTGGTAGAGTTTTTTGAGTTTTCAAATATAATATCATGTCATCAGCAATCAGAGATAATTTGACTTCTTCTTTTCCTACTTGTATCCTTTTACTCCTTTCCTTTCCTGATTGCTCTATTGTTTTAAGGACCAGGCAGAATAGGAGTGGTGAAAGTGGACATCTTTGTCTTGTTCCTGCTTTTAGTTTTTGGCTGCTCAGTTTGATATTAGCTTTGTGTTTATCATGGATATCCTTTACCAGGTTAAACAGTATCTTAAAGTAATTTTTTGTGTACTTTAAGGTTGGAGTAACCTCATAATAACCCTTAAAAGCATGATTTGCCTTTTGATCTCATGCCATACAAAAACCAGTGGTTTGATTTTGTGTCAAATGTTTAAGAACATAATATTATGTGAATTTTCTATGTTATGTTGTAGGAAAATTATGGTTATTCTTTTAGTAATATACAATACAATAAATGATTTAGGAAGGCAAATATTTAATATTAATTAAAGTGATTTGCAAATATGTAATATTAATTATATTGATTTAACTATTCTTGGGGTAATTCCATGTGTCTTCAAAGCTTTATAGGTACATAGTCTCTTCTCATACACAAAGTCAATCTCTAGTATATTCACAATGTGAAAAAAAGATACATAGATTTCACTAACTATTGAAATATGTCTGACTTAAAAATGAAACTTGCATTATTTATTTAATAGTGTCAAATTATTTGGTCTTCTTTCTCACCCTCCTTCACTTTTTCCCTCATTTATCTCTTCACTAATTCATTTAATGAACATGATGAGGCACTGTTGTGATAGATCTGTAATATTCATGGCACAGTGAACAACAAGCAAACTCGCGCTCCAAAGACACTACCACACAACATCCTATCACGTAAGAAAAATGGTGAAGATGTTCATATCCACATTTAAACACCATAATTAAAACTTAGCTCATCTGTATTTTGGTTGAAACACCACAATGTGGACACTATTTCTCTCATATTTCCTGCATCACCTGTTAGGAACTGCAGGTTTGTGCATAATAGCAGGAAAGAGGAGTAGTGGACTACAAAGTCAGGTAAGGAGTCTTTTTGGGGGAGTTATAATCTCATACAGGAACAAAAGTTCATTTTAGAAGATTGATGGCCAAAAACATTACTTGACATCTTAGAATTTAATAAAACTGATATCTTATTCTCAATCACTAATTACCATGTTCTTTGAAACTATCACATAATTTCTTATGCAAGATAAATATCAACAAAGAGCTACTGCTATATCATAGGTGTGTCCTTAAATTGGAAGCTTAATGGTGTACCCAGGCAGTTACAAATGTGGAAACTGTGACTGGTTACAAGATCTATAGAACTTCCTTGGCATTGGAGCTTCATCATGAAAAGCAGGATTTCTTCTCTTAATTTTATTTTTATTTTTATTACAAGTACTAGCATATATTAACCATACAAAAATTTTTTCTGATATTTTCATAAATTCATATAGTACATTTGATTGTGTTCACCATTCTTATTGGTTTAAGTCTATCACAAAGAAATCTGTGCAAATAGAGAAGATAATGAGAAATGATGAATAGAATCAGAAAAGCAATAGGATAATAACATGTCCCCCATATAACTGCAATGAAGTATATAAGAGAAAAATAATATTGGAGGAAAAGACAATTTCCTGGAAATCGTATATTTTTAGCCACTTTCCTCTCATCTGTGCAGGTTTCTTTGAAGTTTCCCTCCCTAAATTCAGCAAATGTATTTCTACCAATTTACACTTGCTCTTGCTTCACTTGGAATTTTCTTTCTTCATCTTCACTCATGTTCTCAATTCATATGCTTTCTAAAATGTTAGCATGTCAGAGAGGCTGTCATTTACCATCTTATGTAAAACTGGATCCAGTGCTCTTGTATTTCTTTTACTTGTGAAACACACATCACTTGGCCTGAGACCCTGTGTGTTATTGGCTTACTTCTTGTCCCACTTCCCTCAAGTACAGTGTAAACTCCAGGGAGGCGGGCTTTTGTGTCTTCTTTGCATTCCCTATGACATCCTACACAGTATCTGACAGCTAGTATTCTCAAACATTTTGCTAACTTTGTTGATGAAGAGGGTTTGTGTTCTCAGGTGCCATTGATTGGGGGTTACCTTCTTGCCTGTAGGGACTGACCTAGAAAGTGTGATGTTTAGGAAATGCACTATGGAAAACTTGAAAAAAGAAGCAAATCAGATGTTGGCATAAATAGGTCAAGTAATCCAGTTAAATTTGGTGATCATGTTTCTGGATGTTATGAAACATTACAAGCTAAATTGGACTTAATTGACTTGAAGGCTGTGTTGTATAAAGTTGTTTCAGTGTTACTCAAAGCAGGAAAATGAAATGATGAAAGAAATGGTTGTGTCAATGTAGATTCTAAAAATTTATAGTGAAATAAAGAACACACACATAAGAATATACTTGAAATTTATTGCTTTGAGAAAGAAAATGGATTTGTGTTACTCAGAATCATTAGTGAAATCAGCTTGACAATTTGAAATTGAGACTGTCTAATCAAACATTAATTAGGTACCAGAAAGGCAGGTATCAGAAATGCAGAAAATACATGGTCATGGTCTTTATGTATTCCACATTGTGTTTTTAATCACTCTATGAAAACGTGATAGAAGTATGAAGTGAGATGAAGGATGGAAAAATGCATACAGCAACTGGATTTTCGTATCAAACCTGTACAAAAAAATAAAGAAGTAGATTATAATTTTAATGTTATTATAATTTATATTTGGCCTTGCACAGAGTAGCATTATAAATAATTTAAGTTAATATAATCCAGTGATCAAAAGAATATCTCACACAGATGATAGAGTTCAATAATTTTAAGTATCTGAATCAATGTAAATTATCATCCATCTTCTACAATTTAAATTTCTTTTATGTCTATTGCTAATCTATTGCATTCCACCCTCAAACATACCCTAGACATTTTAATCTATTTACCTAAAATAATATTCTTTTGTACCTTTTCTTGAATTAATATTTTCAGGCTTTAAATAATGCCTAGATGATCATGTTCAGACTCTTTCACTCTATTAATAGCTATTGGGAACTCAACTGGAATAAAATCTCCAAAAGCATTTAAAATGATTAAGGTAGTATTCCAAAGACCTGTGATAATACATCATCAATTTTCTGAAGCATCCAACTCATTCTGCTCATTAGTCAAAATCAGGTAGCAAACTACCTGTTTTGGCTAAAGAATTAAATGCATTTATTATGATCTTTAAGTCAGTCTCTCTCTCTCTCTCTCTCTCTCTCTCTCTCTCTCTCTCTTTCTATAAAGGAAACTGTCTCTTATATAATTTCAATAAATGTTTGAAATCTGTGACATTCCATTTTTTATCTGAAAAATATTGTTGCATTTCATAATGAAATACTTTTCGTAGCATAAGGAGTGTTGTGTTTCAATAGTTAAAACTGGCATTCTAAAAATAAATTGATAATATTTCTGCATCTTGTTGATATTCTTTTATTGGTAATTGCTCATTAGAATTCCTTAATGCAAGACTTCTTGAACTAATTGTGTAAAGACTCATATAGTGATATGTTAAAATTCAGATTCTGACCATATAGATTTTGATGTGGCTACTTTCTTTAATTCTAACAAGTTCCTACTGGTGCTTGTACAGCGGCTCTAAAGATTACATTTTAGAAGGGAAAGTCTGAAAGAGCACTCAGGATAGCTGTACTGGTGGGGTAGTCTGTAGTTGTGACAGGGCAGCATGTAGTTATCAGTTATGTATAACACAATCTGATCAAAGGCTTTGGGTGGTATATAATATAATAGTCTTAACAATTCTATATAGTGGTTAAATATTATTTTTATATGCTAGAATTGAGATTTAGAGGGCTATGGTTGTGGCTTAGTGCTTTCCTGGCATGTTTGCATTCATAAATTCAATTCCCAGTACCAGGAGAAAAAAAAGAGAAAAAAAGAATTGAGGTTTAGAGGGGATTAGGAAAGACCAGGATACAAATACAGGTATCCCCTTCCTTAGAACCCAGCTTCTTAATAGAGAAGAAACAATTATTTTTTTCCTATGACTATTTAGATAAATCAGTATATTTCACAAGAGCTACATCAGCTACATACATTTCTTAAACTGATTATTTGATTTGCTGACTTTATTTCGTTTTCTTTTATTAACACTCAGAATTTATAGTTCCAGAAAGATAAAAAAGAAGAAGAAGACCATGGTGATGATGAAGTCACTAGACTCAGCTTACCTCTTTAATCAAGTCCTGTGGTTACCAAGCAACAAGTTAAGGATATTCCACAGGGTTAGGATATGGATATGGATTTGGAATTGGATATGGGTTAAATCCTTAGTATGGTAAGAATTGTGGGTCTGATCCATATGGATAGTTCTGAAATTTCCGCTGCATATTCACAAAAGAAAGAGAAAATTAGATTTGAGAGAAGTTACTGCAAATGTCTCACAATGTCACGAAAAGATTAGATGACTAAAGTCCTAAGAACTTATATATCAGTTGCATGATTCTGTTTTCAAACTTTTAGTTTTGATTTCACTTTTTTCAAAAATAAGAAAAAATGTTTAAAAGAAGATAAAATGATAAAGCACTTACATACTAACTCCTTATTGACAATTTAGTGATTAAACAATACGTTCCAGACCATTGATTAGAGTCAACCACTCTAATCTAAACAGATTTCAATCTGTTTTTATCATATTGCCTCTAAGCTAATCCCTTGACAATCCTTGAATATTACAGGGAGGAGAAATTTCCTACTTCCAACTTCAATGGAATCATGCCATTTCCCTTCTTGATCTATAGCAAATTTTGGTCTCTTGAAATTTTCATATCTTTAATATTCTTTGTATAGAACATTCCTTATCCTTCCTTTTGTAACTTTTTATGGTATCATTTTATTGCTATTTTTGTATGTTAAGAGGGAGAATTTGGGGGATATCATGTTCATATAACACATCAAATAAATGGAACACCAATAAGATGACTGACTGATTTGATGCTCCATGTTCCTTGTGCCTTCACTTCACAACAAAGGATCAAACAATTCCTACCCATTTTAATAAAGTTTTTAAGCAGATTATCAAGTGCAATGGGATACGGTAGCATTTTTACAGATCATAGAGATACATGCCAGCTCACAAAGAGAAGAGCACATGGATAGCCTCTACCTCTTGTCTCTTGAGAAAACCCTGAATGAAGAAAGACTTTAGTGAGCAAGGAAAGAGGAAGCAGGAGGCCCCTGGCTGTTACCACTCATGTTGGTACCCCCAGAAACTAATTTAGATTTACTAAAGAGACAAGCAATCCTGCCTAACTTCCCCCAAGTTAGGGACTACCAATTTGAGCAGCTTGGCCCAGAGAAATCTCCAGAAAAGCAATGGAGTGGCCCTGCTCATATTTCCACATCTCTGGAAGCAAACAGAATCCACTACCCTGATTCCCCATGAAGTAACCAGGCAGTCTTACCACCTACTTTCAGCCATAGGTATCCTACTCCATTGGTGTGGTCCATATATCCATGATCCTGGGAAGTAGTCAGGCAGGTTTTCTGACTTTCTTGGCCCACATTGATGTCCCCAACTAGTATCAAATATCCCTCCTCCTTCCTCTGTTCCCAAGAAGCAGCTGGGCATCCTATTCTCAGAAGCTATTCTTACTAAGGCCATGAGAACACCTTTACCTATGACCATCCACCTTGTATCACAAGAAGCAATTTGAGAATACTTGCTGAATTGTACTGTGGGGTCCTGTGAAGTCAACAATTAAGATCTCATACATTGGTGGATGTCCATACTGGGTCCTCTGGTACTGCATGGTCTTTGCACAGCCTTAGACATTGCATCATACATTTATTAACCAATTAAAAACTTATGGGCATCTCACATTCACTACTGTGTATACTGTGCAAAGAGTTGCCAGTGAACCTTGCCCTACTCTGTATGAGGTACATCTCACCTAGCACTGTAATTCCAAATTTTTTACAGTCTAAGTGTTGAGATGCAAAGATATATCACCAACATGAATTATAGATATAAAAAAAAGTTAGATACTACATTAACGCATCCATCTGGACCAAAGCCAACACAATATATCCAACCAACTTCCTAGGATATATTAGCAGAAAAATGTTCTTTATTACAAAAGACACTCTAAAAATTGGTAGAGGAAAAGGAGCCACTGGAGAGAGAAATACTAAATAAGATTGCAAGAAGCATGAAAAAGCAAGGTGATGTGATGACTTTAAAGGAACACAGAATCTCTCTAGCAATCAATTCTGGAAAAAAAATGAAATAGATGAACTGACCAAGATAAACAAGAGAGGAGCAAGACAGCAAAGAATATAACAAACTATTAAGAAAACTAATCAATGGAATGACAGAGCATGTCTTTATTTATCTGCAATTACCTTAAACATAAACAGATCAAATTCCCAAATAACACATATTATAGAGACTAAATGGATAAGAAAATAAGAACAAACACACACACACACACACACACACACACACACACACACACAAATACCAACCCAGAAACAATAGCAATGACATGCTATTTATAAGAAACTCTCTTTGGTTATAAAGACAACCAAAGATTAAATGTGAGAGGATAGAAAATGTTTCACCAGGACATTGAAAACAAAAAGCTTGCCAGAGTAGTTATAAATATTTCAGTTTTTTAAATAAACTTTAAGTCAAAAACTGTAACAAGAGACCAAATGGTCACTATATAATGATATTGGGGTCAATCCAACAAAGGGAAATAATAATAATTGTAAATATCTATTAACCACACTACGGAGTTCCCAACTGTGTAAATCAAACAATATTAAATCTAAAGGACAAAAAGACATTAATAAAATAATAATCCAGGGTGTCAAAAATCTATTTTCATGAATGGAAAGAAGACAAAGAAAAACAAAGTCAGCAAAGAAACACTGGAATAAAATGATAATGTAGACCAAATGGACTTAATGGTCACATATGGTCAAAGAGACATTATAAAATATTTCATGCAACAACAACAACAGAATATACATTTTGTCCTTGGCAAATAGAGTATTCTCCAGAATAGGACATGCTACAATGAAAAAAATTCTCAAAAATTCAAAAAGTTTAAAATCATAGCAGGCATCTTCTCTAAAGTAAATGAAATTAATAGCAAGAGAGGTTTTAGAAATAGTAAAAATGCATGGGAAATAAATAACATTGTGTTGAAAGACAAATGAGAGAATTAAATGAGAAAATGAGTGGAGCACAATGGTACACACCTGTAGTGTGGAGGCTGAGGCAGGAAAAGCCAGCCTCAGCAAAAGCAAGGCACTAAGCAACTCTGTGAGACCATGTCTCTAAATAATATACAAAATAGGGTTGGGGATGTGGTTCAGTGATGGAGTGCCCCTGAGTTCAATCCCCAGTACCCCTTGATGCCAGGAAAAAAAGAGAGGGAGGGATGAAAATACTGTTACAAAATTAATATAAAACAAAACAAACAACCAAAGAAAATCAGAAAGAAAAAATAAAACACACCATACTTAAACCTCTAGGACAGCAAAATCAATACTAAGATGCAAGTTTATAGCATTAAATGTGTATGTTAAAACAGAAAAAGATTTCAATAAGCTACACACAAAGGAACTGAATAAACAAGAAAGCAAAGACAAACCAAACCCAAAATTAGTAGCAGGAAAGAATTAACAGAGAGAAGAGAAATAATTGAACTTGAGACTAAAATTAAAACAATGAACCATGAAAGAAAAGGAGACTTCTTGAAAAGATTAACAAAATTGACAAATATTTAGCTGGACTAAACAAGAAAAAGAAGCAAGACCCAAATAAATAAAATCAGAAATGAAAAAGGCAGTATTAGAACTTATACTGTCAAATAAAAAGACCATTAAGATTATTTAAAATTATAGCCAATAAATCGGAAGGCCTAGGAAAAATGGATTAATATTGAAACACATATACCTTACTAAAACTGAATGATGAAGACATGAGAGTAAAAACAGATCAATAACAAGTCATTAGATTGAATGAAGTGTTCTAATAAGGGAAAACGCTGGGCTGAAGGGATTTACTCATGAATTTTACCAAACCTTTAAAAAGAAACCCCAACTGTTCTCCAACTACTCCCATAGAACCCTCCCAAATCCATTCTATGAAGCTTACCTTATCCTTACATTATTAAAACAAGGCAAGGACTCAACAAAAGGTAGAAAACTATAGGGAACAGTCTTTCTGATTTTCATAGATGGAAAATTTGCCAACAAAACAATAGCAAGTAGAATGAGATATCACACAAAATAAGATTATACACCATGATCAAGAAGGACTTATTACAGGGATACAAGGATGTTTTGACAGACACAAATCTATAAATAAAAAAAAATCACATCAAGAGAATGAAGAATGAATACGATAAAATTAACCTAGTGGATGCCAAAAAGTATTCAATAAAATTCAAATAATAACACAGTTAAAAAATCACCAAAATTGGATACAGGAGGAATGTACATCAACAAAATAGCAACTATATATTACAAACAAAACCCTATACCATGCTGAATTGGGAAAAGCTGAAATCGTTTTTTTTTTTTTTTTTTAATGTAGGAATAAGACAAGAATATATATTTCAACATTTTTTAACAATGTTAAAGTTTGAGCCAGGGCAAAAAACACAAAGAGTAAATAAGGAGGGGCATAGAGAGAGAGTAAAGGAGGAGGTCAAATTATCCATGTTTGTGTATATAAAAGCAGAAAGAGTTTAATAACAACAAAAATATTAGAAGTTATAAACAAATTATGTAGGGTTTTGTGGCACAAAAAAATCAAGGAAATATTAGAGTTTTTTTTGTACATCAGTGCTAAAATAAAATTAAGAGAGCAATCTGCTTCAGTGATAGCTACAAAAAAAGTAAAACGAAACTAAAACAATAAAACCTTTGGAATAAATTTACACCAGGACATGAATCATCTCCATGTTGAAACTGTACAATTATTTCTATATTGAATTTGAGGAGGACACAGAAAAAGTGGAAACACATACCATTTACACGGATTGGAAGAATTAATACCATTAATGTGCTTATACTTTCCAAATGGATCTATAGATCCTTGAAATTTCTATCAAAATATCAATTATATTGTTCACAAAACTAGAAAACACAATTATCAATAAAGGAGGGAAAACATGTTTTGCACAAAGGAAAATCTCTTCAATAAATGGTGCTGTGAAAACTCTAAGTGCATATGCAGAAGACAGAAAATTGATCCTGATCTCTCATTAAACACAACGATAAATAAAAATGGATAAATGACTCAATGACTTCAATGTAAGCCTTAAATCTATGCAACTACGAGAAGAGAGCATAGATTAAAAGTGAATTGATAGAAAAAATTCTGGATAGGACCCTAAATACACAGGTAATGGAAGCAAAATTGATGAACAGAATCATATAATTCTAAAATATCTTTCACATAGCCAAGCAAGTAATCATAAACAAATAATGAAATTCTATCATTTGTAACATAGAGAGAACTGAAGGTCAATGAAAATGTGGTGAACAGAGAGACTGATAGGGCATCTGTTACTTATATGTGGAGCTCAATCATTGACCTTAAATAAATAGAGATGAGAATACTGGTCACTGGAGCCTGGGAATGATGTGGGGGAGAAGGAGATGGAGAAAGGATGGTTAATGAATACAGGTAGAAGAAATTCTTATGCTCCATTGCAAGCTACTAACAAATCACTGAATATTTCAAAATTGCTACAGTAGAAAATTCTGAATGTTCCCTACACAAGGAAGTGATAAACATCTGAAATGACAGATACTCCAATTTTCTGAAAAGTCACATTTAGCTGTGCCTGGTAGCTGTGCCTGGTATCTGTGCCTGTAGTCCCACCTAGTCAGGAGATTGAGATGGGAATATGGACCAGCCCAGGAGCTTGAGATCAGCCTGAACACAGAAAAACTTGGTAAAAAGGAAATTTGATTATATTGTATCCTGTTTACATGTATATTTACTGTGTGTAAATTAACAATCAAAATATATTTAAAATAGTCATTGAGACTACATATTAAGATAAAGGTCAAATAAGTGAAATTTTCTTATTTAAAATATTTAGCTTAACCTATTAAGTTTATATTCCTAAAAATGTGAGTTGGTACAAAATGACCACATCATATGTGTCATTATTAGCCTTTATTCTTCATTAGGTATGTCTTAAATTTAAGATAATTAGAACTGCAATTATTCTGTGCTTTATCAGACAAAGATATGTTAGTCCCAAGAGAATCATGGGACTTTTTAAAAATAGCATTATGAGTTTATATTGGAATTATGCAGGATACTGGGATCTTTTTAATTGTGTCATAAACAAATGTGTACATTAGTCATTCATATTATATATTTCATATATATAGATATATAGATGTATATATATTTCAGACGGAAGCACTGTTTCTTTCCATAGACTAAGGAGGAATACTTACAAGGAATTTTTCTCTTCTGTTGTATAGTTTCTATAAAAATAAAACAAAATATGTTAAAAATTCAATACAGTTTGTTTATATAGTTTTCCAGTGATGATATCTCTTACCTCCTTAGAAGGGTCAGCACTCTGGAGGGAAAAAAGAAATTCATTAATATTTTAATTTTATAATTCAAGATTGATTATAAAATGACTACTTAAACAGAAAGAAAGCAAAACATTGAGTAGATGATACACTACTACTGTATATTAATTTAAAATTAATTATAACATTATTAATTTGTAATAGTCAAATATATATTCACTTCAATCCATATTTCTAAAATGTGTGAAATGGAGAAAAAATTTCTTAAGCATAGATAGGAAACAGAATTTGAAAGTGACATTATTAATTTTTTAGTATGGATAATTTGTAAGTAGCTCACAAGCTATTTAGATCCAAATACTTAAGTAGATAATAGAGTCTATCATTATCCCTCTCAATTCTTCTTAGTATTTTATTCCTCCTTTGGTCATTTTGTAATGAAATGTTACAAATGCTGGTCTCATAAGCAATTTGTTGTCTAAAACACTCGTAGAACTACTGTGTCACTGGAAGTAATATTATTTTTGTGACTTCATTCCCAGTCACTATGTAAAAAGAAGAGGAGAGGAAGGGAGGAGGAGGTAGAATAATATGAAGACCTCTGTCGAGTAAAGATTTCCATGTATTTTATAAGCTCTCAGTATCATTAGTTCTGAAATACTTTAAGTGTTTTTATTTGTATATATAACTAATTACATTTGAGTGCATGAGATGATATATTAGAAATTTATTTTATGGCCTTAGTAAACGTTTATAGCTTATTTAAAGGAGTCTAAAGTTTTGAAAACATTAAATTTCTAAATTCACATTCTAATAAGTGCTAATATAGTCCAGAACACATGATGTAAGACATAATCTTTGGAGAGTTACTGAGAACACATTCTTCACAATTTCCTGATACACTTACTATCATGGAAACCATGAGAGCCAGGAGAAAGGCCAAGACCAGGAACCTCATATTGGCTGAGTCCTGTGAAAGCACAAGTGAGAATCAGTGAACTGTTTATTCCTGCACTCACACAAAAAACATTCATTCTTCACACTGTACTACAAAGCTTTGGAAAATACTAGAGAAACAAAGATGATTAAAACACAATGTCAAATATTACAAAACATAGGGATTGGAGATATTGATGAGCAAAAAGTTGTGCTCTGAGAACGCTGAGAACTATAAAAACAAATAACTATTGTAATAGGGGAAAAGATGGGACATTAAAATAAAAAAGATGATAAACTGCTATACAGTGTTAATTTTAAACAATAACAGATTTGATATTTGATGTAAAATATTTACTAAGGGGACAAACTAATTTGAAAAGTTTACTTGAAGTATGGACATGATATATACATTTGGTAAGGGAACTTATGCTATTTTCCTACCAACTTTGGATTTAAACCTTAAATATGATATAAAAGTCACTATTTGAAAAGTAAATATCAGACATCTCATCAAGAAAACAAAAGACTCTGGCAATTCCCACCAAACAGGGAAAAGGAACATGCCCATCCTTTTCTACACATTCAATTTGTACAATGATTGCCCAGTTCAGCCCTGAGGATGTGAGATCCTGAACTCACCTTCACATCCTGACCTGGGATCATCAAATCCTTATTACTTCTCTATGAAAAATTATCAATAGATAATATGTATCATGATAAATGATTTTTAATTAATTTTAGTAAGAAAAGGATAGAATGACACATCATGTTACATTGTTCGTGAATAAGTTACCTGTACTAAAAATGAGACTGAGGGTCAAAGAAGCTGCAGAGGCTGAGCAGAAGAGATGTGAGGTGCTCCCCTAGAGGGCTGGTGTATCTAAACACACTGAAATATCACCTTTGTTTTTCTAACTAATGTCAGGATCCAGGAAACTGGAAAGAATGCCCACAATCTGTCTCTACAACTCTAACATCAATTTAACAATGTGATTTTTACAGGAGAATATTGTGAAGACCATCTGACCGGAAAACAAATAGACCCATCAAATAATGATCTCTCTGTTAGTGGAAGATTGTGAGGAGAAGACAGTGGGAAACACATTTTGGATGACACGGAGCATAGAAATGATTGAAAGGAGGAAAATTGTTTTGGTGGATCCTCACGTATTTTGTCCCAACAAATGCAACTTAAGCTTGTATCATGCCAAAAATGTTATTCACCATTTTATCAATATTTGACCTGTTCTGTAATAAATTAATGGTAACTCGCCTGACTTAATTGGAGCCATTATATTGCTCAAATATGTTTCCTCCAGATCATTATTCAAAATGTACTTTTGCCTTATTCCATTCACTTGAATACTTGAAGTCATAAACTAGGTGCAAACAGTTGATGAAATTCAGTAATTTCTAGATATCCTATGATAAAACTCTTCTCATGGTTATTATGACTCTATGAACTTAGTGTTATATTTTTCTCGCAGCAACTGGGTACTTATGAGTGGGAGTTTAATTTCCTTCTGTATAGTCTATAGGAACTCATGTTCCTCCATCGAAGCCATGTCTTTATATTATTAAGGTAGACATGAGGAAAAAAATTCACTGCATTCATGGGTACTTTTTATAATTATCCACTTGCTTGCTACTGGATAATTAGTTCCTTGTTTTCAGAACTGAATATTAGAAAATATTTTGTGTAATCTAGATAAATTATATAGCCTCATGCATTTTTACTCAGAATGTGGCACAGTGAATCAGCAGAATCAGCACAACCTGGAAGCCTTGTTTGGTTTTTGAAATGAAAATTCCTTGTTCCTCTTTCCAGTTTGATGAGTCAGGTTTGAATATGCATTTGAACAACGTCTCCAGGTGATTCTCTGAACTCTAAAGTTGGATAAATCATATAATCAATGCATTTTTGTCTTTAGATTTAATTTCATAAGGATAAATTAGATTAATTTCATATTAAAGTTTTTAAAACAATGTTTATTGAATGAATCTTCTATGCCATAATAGAACTGACACATTGAGATTTTCGATTATTCTTGGGTTGCAAAAAAATGAAAGTTTTCTTAAGTAATTTGAGAACAAATTTCCTAAAATTATTGTATTTTGTTATGTGATCCAATCATTTTATGTACATGTACATTGTTGCATAAAAAGTAAAACAAATCTTGAGTGTGTTGTGAATGAAACAAAGATACATGGTGTTCAGTACCTATTCAAGTATGTCTGAATTTTGTAAATGAACCCCTCTGTATTTATTTTGAATGTGCTGATTGTTTTTCTTCTTTCCTTCTTTCTATCCTTAATTTTCTTCTCTGATTTACTCTTTGTTAATTTATTCAACCAGCATGATTAGCCAGCATCATGGTGGATATACAGTATTCATGGCCAAGTACACAAGATACTTGCTTCAAGGCATCACCAAACAATTTCCCACAAGTTAACAAATGCAGGTTAAAAGATGTTTGAGCTGGTGCAGTGGCTTGCACCTGTAATCCCAGCCGCTCAGGAGGCTGAGACAGGAATATTGTGTGTTCAAAGGAATCCTCAGCAAAAGCCAGGTGCTTAACAATTCAGTGAGACCCTGTCTCTAGAAAAGATACAAAAATGGGCTGGAGATGTGACTCAGTGGTCAAGTGCCCCTGAGTTCAATCCCCAGTACAAAAAAAAAAAAAAAAAAAAAAAAAGGTTGAATCCACAATTAAAGTTAAATCATTGATACTGAAGTTGGAACACCAAAATATGGGCATTGTTCCCCCATTATTTTCTGCTTCAACAATTTAAAAAGAGAAGGGACAGTGTACAGCAGTGTGAAACAGCAGCAGTGCACTGTAAACAAAGAAGGAAACTCATGTGCTATAGTCCTATGCTCAGAGATAATTGTGGAAGACTGATGGATCATAACACGTCTGATATTACATAATTGAGCAGATCAAATGCATTATGATCTATAAGCAACATGATGGTCTTTGAAAATACCAAGTGCCATAGCCTGTGAAAATGCCATGGTGATCATTTAAAAGGGAAATATCATTGAAGGCCCATGGGCATATCAGAGGTGTGGGATTTCATAGGTGCTTTAAGGATGCTACTGAAGAATGGATATTGAGAGTGAATTTTGTCCTGAAACTTCCTCTTCCAAAACACACCCTATTTATTTTTTAACTAAAAAAAATGCTCATGATGTATGTTTATGGCTGAATTGTCAAAAAACACTACCATTGATCATATTGAAGAGTGTGTGACTATCCAGAACCCCTTTAACACTACATTACAGTGGCAAGCTGGGTACTTTATCTTTAGGGGCTAGCTGTATAACTGATGAAGCATACAAGGTTGAGGTAACTACAGAAACAGAAATCCAGGAACATATTAAATATATATGTTTAAATTAGGGAAGAGAGTGAGCATACTAGTTCTATAACTTGAGAACTTGTCAGCTTATTGATTGTATTCAAAACTCTGAAAATAAAGATTTTACAGGACAGATGTGTCAAGTCCTTAAAAGACATAGAAGTCTTTAGAAGTCCTTAGAAGGCTAAGGATAGATCTTCTATATCACTCCAATGTAATGAGAGAGAAAATAGAAAAGTTGATGAAAATCTCTGAGTAGGAAAGGAAAACTGAAGAGAAGAATATTTCCAGTCAAGGGGTGTAGTATGGAAACAAAGAGGATGAAATTTCATGAAGTAAAGCTTAGTGCCCATGAGCAAATGCTTCATTCTACTTGGAGGTTGCTTAAGTCATGAAAGTGCAGTTGTCTCTGGAAAACTGTTACCATATTCGCTAAATGAAAATATTAGGGGTCTAGAGGTTTGTGTAAGGACAAAGGATCTTTTCTTAAACCCTTTCCTCTCTTCTAAAATATAAATCAAATGTCTTTCTCCAAGGATATCCATCTCAATCCAAATGAAATCTTCACCCACAAAGCTTTAATAATCTGCAAATTTCTTTTTCTGTGATCCCATTTATTTTTAGTCAATTTCCTCTCATCTATGCAGGTCTCTTTGAAGTTTCCCTAAATTCAGCAAATATATTTCTACCAGTTTACACTTGCTCTTGCTTCACTTGGAATTTTCTTTCTTCATCTTCACTCATGTTCTCAATTCGTATCCTTTCTAAAATGTTAGCATGCCAGAGAGGCTGTCATTTACCATCTTATGTAAAACTGGATTGAGTGTCCTTGTACTTCCTTATACTTGTGAAACACATAACTTAGCCTGAGACCCTGTGTGTTATTTCCTTACTTCTTGTCTACTTCCCTCAATACAATGTAAACTCCAGGGAGGCAGGCTTTTTTAATTTTTTTATTACATTCATGACATCCTCAATAGTACCTGACGGCTAGTATTCTCAAACACTTTGCTAACTTTGTTGATGGAAAGGGTTTTTGTACTTAGGGGCTGTTGAAGTGGTATTGGGGGTTTCCTTTCCTTCTTGCCTATAGGGACTGACCTAGAAAATGTAATGTTTAGGAAATGTGCTATGGAAAACTTAAAAAATGTTCAAACATTTAAAGCATAGTCTGGAAGGTTTAATGACCTCAATAATTTTCACAAGCGAAAAAGGAACATTATTTTTTGTTACTGAGTGCAAGTGGAAGGCTCGATTAGCTATCAGAATATACAGTTAATCTGAATGCAAACTTTCCCTCCAGTTTCAAATAATATGTTGATTTTTCTCTTATTTCAAAACTAACTTGTCTTTTTATTCCTTACATAAAAGATTTTCTAAATGAATTTGAAAAGGAACAATTTGTAAGATATGGTTGTAATACTCTTCGAGGAGGATAACAAATGTGATGAGATATTACACTAATTTAGTTTCTAAAATGCACACAACACTTTCCAATCCTTACCTACCAAAATATTCAATATTTCCTATAAATATTAGTTTCTCACGTCTGATCCAAAAATAAAACTCAATTTGGGGCTAGCATGTGAGGCATTGGGTAGATTCCTCAGTACCACATAAAAATAAGTAAATAAGATAAAGGTATATGTCCATCTACATTAACAACAACAACAAGTACAAAATTCAATTTAAGGTAGTTTTCACTAGACAACAGAGATATTAACTTGCAAATTTTCCTGTCAAGATATCCACATACACGGCTATATATCTGTTACATATTGCTGTTTTGCGTCTACCCATCAAGGACACTGAATTATTGTTAAAACTATGATGAAACTAGGACATTATTTTGATAAACCATGATGTATGTAGCTTGCCAATGTAACATGAGTTCTCAAGAAAATCAACACATAGTGTATAATGCATATTTTTTCATATTAAACTATAACTCCAACTCCAGACCAACAGCAACAATATTTTAAGAACACAGTGGACATAGCACACTTTAATTCTCTGAAAAGGAAGTAGTTATGATGTCTATACTTGCTGCTCACTAGTTCAGGATAACAGACTTTGAGTATAATCAGTGTTCCTAACATGTATTCTGTTGATAGAAAATAATCCCACGATTTTCTCTCTTGAAATCAGAGCAGACATGATGAAAGTTCCTTATGCTTAGGCTTTCCAAGAAAAACTGGCAGAGGCAGGCAAGGATGAGCAGCTTCATGTTAATTTATTTCTGTGGAAGTAGGATCAGAAACTCAAGAGTTTTCTTACATTGTATGTTTCACTTTCTTCCCTCATTCTCCACTAATTCATTTATTGAACTTTATGGGGGCACTGTTGTAATAGATCTCTGACATTCGTGGCCTTCTAAACAATGCTCCAAAGACACTACAAAAGAACAGCATCCTACCAACATAAATAAAAATGATAATGTTAATTATGTACATTTAAACACAGAATTAAACTTTTTATATTTCCTTTGGTACCTGGATGGAACTCAGCTGCACTTAACCACTGAGCCACATCCCAGCCCTTTTCATTTTTTAGTTTGAGACAAGGTCTCACTTAGTGGCTTAGGGCCTGTGTGGCTGAGGCTGTATTTGAATGTAAAATTACCCTGCCTTGGCCTTGAATTAAAATTAACCAGTGTATATTTAGGTGGGAATAACAAAAAAGTGGGGGATTTTTTTCTTTGGCTCATACTTTCTGCTATATGATGTTAGGAAATACAGTTATGAATGTGGGAAACAAGAAAAATGAACTATAAACAGAAGTATCCTTCTTATGGGAGTTACAATTTTACTCCAGGAACAAAATTGGTGGCTGTGATCACTACTTCACATTTTATAATTAAGTAAAGCAGATATCTTAACCTCTATCACTAAATGTCATGCTCTTAAAAAGTGCCATCAACTTTATTACAATGGAAAGATCACCAAACAGCTACTGCTGCTGTACCACAGGAATGTCATTAAATTGGTGGCTTAAGGATGCAATCAAGGAAGAAATTATTTTAGTGCTGATTTCCACTGAACTTCCCTTCTCCTGTGTTTCTCCTCCTCTTACTGCTCCTTCATTGTGTCTGTGATTAAAAGAAGATCCAGTGCATTAACATTCTGCAGTCATTATTTAACTAAACACAATCTGATTTTTGTTACAATTCCTAAAATAAAAAATTCTGTCCATGACATGTATGAATAAATATGTGACATGTCTCTTAGATGACAAAGAACCTCTTTGGCACTGGTGAACCCTGGTGACTAGTTTTATTTCTTCTCTTAAGGGACCTCCTGTACAACTGGAGAAATAGCCAAGGGTAAAGGCAGCTGCAGAGAGAAATCAAAGAGAAAGTTAATTATGAGTTTCAATTGGGAGAAGGTTCAACTTGGAGCTGTTGGTTTGGGACTTCCCAGATTGTTGATCAGCCAGGAATGTTGACCTAGGGCAGATCCCATAAACAACATTCATGTAGTTGTGAAAGAATATCAAGAAACCCTTGAAAATCTCTGAGAAGAAAAAGAGTTGGAGAAAAGAAGAGAATTTCCAGGTAATTTGTATGTTAAGGAAGCCAAAGGGGTGAAATTTCAACAAGGAAAACAGAATGCCCATTAGCAAATGTTAAATTGAAAATGGAGGTTGCTCAGTGTCATTAAACTGTAGATATCTCATCACAGGTGTAGCCATATTAAAGAAAAATGTGTACAAATTACATTTCCAATACAAATTGCTCAGATATAAATAATAAAGCATGATCATTATTTTAACCATCAAAATCATAATTTAATTTTTGCCATTAAAGTCTACAGTGAAAATTTTTTCTCTTTTACTTGGAATTGAGTACACAGGTATTATGCCACTGAACGACATCCCTAGCCCATTTTCTTCTTTTTCTTTTTCTTTTTATTTTGAGACAAGGTTTTGCTACATTTGTAGAGGCTAGCCCAATGTAAGGGAGTTTGGCAAGGGGGATGATAGAAACAGATTGGACTGATTGAAAAAGGGTAATGAAGGGAAGGCATGGGAAGGAGATAGGAAAGATAGATAGTAATATTAATTGGTCATAACTTTCCTAGCCTTATATTTGTATATAGGACCAGGGTAACTCCACATCAGGTATGACCACAAGAGTGGGAACCTAATGGAAGAAGTTATACTTTATGTATATAAATTCTGCCACAATACATTCTACTGTCATGTGTGACTAAAAATAAATATAAAAAAGAAAGAAATGTTATTTTTATCCACTTCTGCCATCTCTCCCTATTCTGATCCCCTGGAAGTTTCCCTTAATGCAGCAAACTCATTTCTACCACAGTGGATTTGCACTTGCTCTTGCTTCTGTGTGAAATTTTCTTTCTCTGTGCTCACTCACATCCTAAATTCATATCGTTTCAAAAATGTCACTGTTTTAGTCATCTTATTTGTTCCTGTTGCAATGCCAGATTCATGGGACCCCAATAGACCTCAAGGAGCCGAATCTGATGCAATCACACAAGAGTCTTTATTGCAAGCTCAAGCCTGGACTTACAACTGCTCCTTATGCAGCAGTCCCAGGGAGTAAGCCCTGATCCTTTGTTCAGTGAGATTTTATAGGTTTTGGGGATACTCTATGCATCACAACATCACACACAAAATCATTTCACATAGCGGGAAAGTCAAACAACAACTCTTAACATTGATTAGCTCATTCACTGGTGGGAACAAGTTGGGTAGGGGTGATTGGTTAGTACAAGAGGGGGATTCCTTTGAACTGATTGGTTTAGGCCACGAGGGGTGTATGAGGGGTGTATGTGCTAAACTACATGGTTTCCCACCATGTTATCAACCACCATAAACTGCTGGGGGATCATCTGGCATCCCAGGTATTTTCCCTGTCTCATGCTGATTGGTGGTTGCTAGGAGGTTGTTATGGGTCCTCACTTAGCCCAACTGAGTCAGGGACATCTAGTGCTGCAGATCTCTCCAGTTATTTACAGACAAACAACTCAGTAGGATGGCTATCTGCCTAGAAGTGCTCTGTGGATTTTTCCAAGGACAAGGGTCACATCCCCTTCCTTAGGACAGGCTTTGAAGTAGAAGCTGTTTTCAAAAATGCAGTCACATCAGTTTCTCACTGTAACCAAAAGACCTGATAAGAACAATTTTAAAGGAGGAAAAGTGTATTTTGTATTCATGATTTAGAGATCTCAGTCCATAGATGGCCGACTCCATTTCTTTGGGCCCTGGATGGGACAGAAGATGATGGCCGAAGGGTATCGTGAAAGAAAGCAGCTCAGAACATGGCCACCAGGAATCAGACAGAGTGCCTCACTCATCAGAGATAAAACATGTACTCTAAAAGCACACATGTGACCACCTCCTCCAGCCAAATCCTACCTGCTTACAGTTACCACCAGTTATTTCCCATCAGCTGATCAAAGCACTGAGGAGTTTAAAGCTCTCATACATCAATCATTTCACCTCTAAACGTTCTTGCATTGTCTCACACATGGCCTTTTGGGGTCACCTCACATCCCAAACCAAAAATCACTATTTCAGACAATACACCATCCTAAACCTGTGTCTGTGTCCTTACCATTACTTTCATTTGTTAAACACTCATATCCCTCCCTGACACAATATGTATAATTTTACTTGTTTACTTCTTTCAGAAGCCAAGTAAACTCCACAAAAGCAGTCTTTTGGGTTTTATTCTGTGCTCGCCTGTGTCACATAGAACAGTGACTGCTAGTTATTGTCACTTAACAAACACTTGCATACTGAAAGTCCATTCTGACACCACTGATGGAGGTAGGACAGAGTCTGTTCTCAGTCCTTCCTGTTAATGGAAGGGACATTGGGTCCTTTGTTTTGCATGTAGGGACTGAGATAGTAAATGTGAGGGACTTGGAAGTTTTCTATGCATGCTGTGGATTATAAACAAGTAAATCAAATGTTGTAATAACTTTGACAATTAACCTACTTGATGTTGGGGACCATATATTTAGAGGATGTGAAATATGAAGACCATGAATACAGCAATTTCTTTTTTTATATATATGATTTTTGAAATTTGTTCTAATTAGTTATACAGTACAGTAGAATGCATTTTAACACATCATACATATATGGAATATAACTTCTCAGACTTCTAGTTGTACATGATATAGAATCACACTGGTCATGTAATCATATGTGTACCTAGAGTAATGATGACTGATTCATTCTGCTGTCCTTCCTATCCCAATACCTCCTCCCCTTCCTTAACTCCCCTTTGCCTAGTCCAAAGTCCTTCTGTCCTTCCCTAGCCCCCTGATCCCTGCTTCAAGATCCTCTTATATATAAAACTGGGAAAAGGAAGTGATTAATTCAATGATTATGTCAATCAAGCCTGGAAATATGAAAATGGAAATAAAGATCATACATCAAACTTTTTTTTAAAAGAGAGAGAGAGAGAGAGAGAGAGAGAGAGAGAGAGAGAGAGAATTTTTTAATATTTATTTTTTAGTCTTCTGCGGACACAACATCATTGTCTGTATGTGGTGCTGAGGATTGAACCTGAGCCGCACGCATGCCAAGCGAGCTCGCTACCACTTGAACCATATTCCCAGCCCATACACATCAAACTTATTGCTCCAAATTTATTTCTTTGAGAACAGAAATGGATTTGCGTCACACAGAATCACTAGGAAAATCAGCTTAACAGTTCGAATTTGAAAATGTCTTATCAAACAATAATTAGAAAGGCAAGTGTCACCAAGTGCAGAAAATGTATCAAATCATGATTTTTCAGTTGTTGATCCTTCTGTCAAAACATAATGGAAATTCGCAATGATACCAGAGATGTTAAAACTCATTTTTCTAGTAACTGGATTTTCTAGTTAAGCCTATACAGGAAAAGAAAAAAACAATTTGTCCATAAAGTTTATAATGCTAGTTTGTAATATTCATATTCTTATCTAGTGCTGAGTAGCAATTTTTAGATAATTTTATTGAGTGAAACCTGGGTTCCAAAAGTATGTCACAGAGATGACACTTGAATATTGTTAAATAATAATCTGAATAAATTTAAGCTATCATCCAGTTTCCACAAGTAAAAAATTTCCTAGATCTATATCATTATTAGTACATCCCATCCTGAAACATAGACAGTTCATTTTATTTATTTACTCCCCAAGTATTCTAACATATCCTTGCTTGTGTCATTATCTTTAGCCACAAGACCATGTGGACTCTCTTCCACTTCACCAGTGGCAGCAGAAAGTTTAAATGGAAAAAACTAAACAAATACAATTTAACTTTGGAACTACTATGGAACTATTACATGTATAAATCTGTGACATTCCTCTTTTATCTCCAAAAATATGGCAGAATTTGTATATAACTACTTAATGTTTCTTTGAATTTGGAAACTTTATAGGTTGTCTAAAGAGATAAAATAGGAAACTTTTACAAGTGGATTAACTTTCTATATCATCTTAGAATTCCTTAATTCTCACACTGATTGTGTGAAGGATCATACAGGGATATTGTTAAAATGCTGGTTGTGCAGCAACTTCAAAGACTGTATTTTAGGTAAACAGTGTCCTACATCATCCAGAACTAGCTCTCCTGGCAGGTCAGCCTGTAATTGTACAAGACACAATCGGGTCAGGAGATTTCCAGTTCTGTATCTTTTAAAGGTTTCACCAATTCTATGTAGTGATTAGATATTATTATAATACCTATTTGGTTGATGACAGAGCTGATGTTTAGAAAGCATTCAAAATCCCTCAGAGTCAACTGACAAGTGTTTGACAGGCCAGGACAAACCCAAGTATCCTCTTCCCTAGAAACGAGTCTCTTAACTAGAGAAGAACAGATGCTTCCTCTCAGAAGCATTTAGGTAACTGAATGCTCTTCAGAAGAGTTTTACCAAGATACACTTCTTAACTGGGTTGTGTTTTTATTTGAAGTCGATTTTTATTTTCTTCCTTTAACTGTCAGCATTCTCAGCCCAGGAAGGTTAAAACAAACAAACAAAATGTCTAAGACCCAACTTAGCTCTTAGATCAAGCACAGTGGTTACTGAGGAGGAGGGAAACGATATTCTTTGGAATATGAATCTGAATTTGTATTGTCTGAATATGATGAGAATGGTGAATCTTCAAAGCTCAGATCTCTGCGATGCCTTTTCTGCATATGCATGGAAGAAAACATGAGATATTTGAGACAATGTAAGAATGACATTTTCAAAATAATTGTCATGCAAAGATTAGGTGATAAATATCAATAAGAAATTGTATATACATTACAGGATTGTATTTGCACAATTTTATTAAGTTTTATATTTTTAAAAAAGCTTAAAAATATTAAAATGTCAAAGCATTAATATAACCAGATTAATGACAATGTTGTGAGAGCAGTGATTACAATCAATCATTCTGGGCATTATATCTCCTTTAGGATATTACCTCCAACTTAGTCTCTTGCCAATCAAGGACTATTTGAGAAAGGAGAAATTTCCTACTTCCAGCTTCTGTAGAATCCTTCCATCTCTCTCTTTATTCTAATGTATTTACTGGCTTTCGGTTCTACTACACTGTTTCCTAATCTATTAATTATCCTCATGCTTCCTTCTAAACTTTTTTGTGGTACCATTTTAATTCCTCTATTTTAGATTTTAGTAAAGAGATAGTTCGTCATATTAGATTAAAATGATCAATCAAGTAACATAAGATACTGACATCAGAAAGACGTATATGTGCCTAAAGCACTTCACTCTACAAAAGAAAGCCAATAAAAAGAAGAAAACACCAAATTGAATGAAATGTTTGAGGCAGAGTGTCAACTGCCATGAAAATGATAGAATTATTTCATATCACAGAAGTACATGTTGGCTTATAAAGGGAAGAACACACATAGTTCTACATTCATATTTCTTGAGATCAACCCTGAACCAAGGACTTCACTAGATAGGAAACAGTGAGCTGGAGCCCCCTGGTAGTCTCTGTTTATGCCAGAGTCACCTGAGATAGGGCTTTCACCCCTGCAGAAGGTTATGGTCCTCATAGATCCTCAATCCAATCAGGGAGATAGTAGGTTACAACATCCTTGCTTTGACTACAGAAGAGAACAGCTAACCTTGTACTTTGCACCCAGCCTTCTGATGAAAGGTTCCATGTTGCTACCCCTACCCCTCCAAGAATTTATGGAAGCAATAAGACTCCCCCTCCATTAGTTCCACAGTCCTTAAGCCTTGCTAAGCAGCCAAGAGATGCTGCCTCTTCCCATTGATCATGGAAATACCTGGGAGGTCAACACTAAGCAGGTTGTTCTGCAAAGACACTAATATAAAATTGGGCAGCCCTGTGCAGCAAGATAACAGATGCTTCCAAGAAATCCAATAACTCTCTAACAATGGATTCCAAAGAAAAGTAAATAGTAGGGGATAAGGAACATAGAATATGAACTATCAAAACAAATTAACAGAATGAGAGCATATGTCTGTCAGTCATATTCATGAATATAAAGAGACTAAATTTTCAACTGCTTTAGATGGGTTGAATAGAGTAAGAACAAAATAAGACAAAACAGATTTCATGCAATTCCTTATAAAAATGCCAGTGACATTCTTCACAGAACTAGAAAATACAATCAGAAAATCATAATGGAACCCCTAAAGACCCCAAATATCCAAAGCAAAAGTGAGCAAAATACATAAGTAAATACATGAATATAAGAAAATAATATAATATAATATTAAAAAGATAAAGCCAGAGACATTACAATACCTGAGTTTAAAATATTCTTTTTTTTTTTAAAGAGAGAGAGAGAGAGAGAGAGAGAGAGGGAATTTTATTATTATTTTTTAGTTCTCGGCAGACACAACATCTTTGTTTGTATGTGGTGCTGAGGATTGAACCCGGGCTGCACGCATGCCAGGCGAGCACGCTACCGCATGAGCCACATCCCCAGCCCCCAAAATATTCTAATAGTAACATAAACAGCATGATATTGGCATAAGGAGGCTATTAGAACAATGGGCAGAACAAAGAACCTAGAAACATAACCAGATATTCATGGCAAGCTGATGTTGGACAAAGGCAAGAAAAAACGTATGGAAGGTAGAACAATCTCTTCAATAAATAAATGTTGGTTGGAAAACTATGCATGTGCAGAAGAAACTAGACCCATACCTCTCATTCTATGACTTAAAATAGATCGAAGACCTAAACTTAATCCTTCAATCTATGAAACTACTAGAAGAAAGCATAGTGGAAATGCTGCAGGATATTGGTCTGGCCACCTAAAAGCACAGGCTACAAAAGCAATGTTGATAAACATTGCCATAAAAGATATATCTAAATAATATATCTTTGAGCAGCCAAAGAATTAACCAACACAATGAACAAGCAACCTGCCTAATCAGAGAAAATATTTGCAAAGTATTCATCTGATACAGTATTTCCAAACTATGTAAGGAACTAAATAACAGCAAAAAGTATGTAATCTGATAAAAATATTAATAATATTTGGAGAATAACCTGAATAGACACTTCTCAAACAGGACATGCAGATTTTTAAAAATACATTTAAAAATGTTCAACATCATGAAGATCAGAGAAGTTCATATTAAAACCAAATGTTAATGGCATTTCTCTCTATATAAAATGGCTGCTCTCAAAAACAACAACAACAAAAAAATTGGCCTGGTGTGGTGGCACACGCCTATCATTCCAGTGGTTCTGGAGGCTGAGGAAGAAGGATCGAGTGTTTAAAGCCAGTCTCAGCAAAAGTGAAGTGCTAAGCAACTCAGTAAGATCCTGTCTCCAAATAAAATATAAAATAGGGCTGGGGATGTGGCTCAGTATTTGAGTGCCCATAAGTTAAATGCCCAGCATGCTCCACACCCCCCAAAAAAACAGGTGCTGCAAAGGAAAAGAGGACTCTTGTTCAATGTGGATAAGAATGTATTTTAGTATAACCATTATGGAAAACAGTACAGAGGTTCCTCAAAAATCTGGAAATAGAACACCCATATGTTCCAGCTATCACACAAATGGTCATATAAAAAGGAACCGAAACCAATATGCCAAAGAGACATCTGCACTGCCATCTTTCATGGAGTGTGATTCACAATATTCCATATCTAGAATCAGCCTACATGTTCATCAATAGATGAAAGGATAAAGAAAATATGTATATATAAACAATGGAATATTTTCTATGTTAATAAACAAATAATGAAAATCTGTCTTGAATAAAAATATAAAGGGAACTGTAGAATATGATGATAAAAACAGGAACGGAGAGAAACATACTGCATCTGTCACTTACATGTGGAAGCTAAAAAATTTATCCTATCTTAGAGAATACAAATGAGAATAATGATTAACAGAGCTTCGGAGCAGTAAGAGAAATGGAAAGATGGAAAGAGGATGGTTAAGTGTATAGGTTTGCAATGGAATGGGTAGAACAGCTATGGTTAAAAACAGCTATTTCAAAATTGCTACAATAGAAAAATTTTAATGTTCCCTAAACCAGAAGTACTAAACGTCTTAATTGATAAATATATCAGTCGCCCTGTCTGATCATTACCCATATATATATATAAAGGTCATATAAAGCAACACTGGAGGCTATGCCTACAGTGCCACCTTGTCAGAAGGCTGAGGTAGGAGGATCATTTGAACCAGGAGCTCTAAATCTGCTGGGCAGCATACAAAGACCCAATTGCAAATATAAAAAGAGAAGAAAGGAAAAACCATGTTGTATCCCTTTTATATGTATAATTACTAAGTGTCAAATAAAAATCAAAAGTATTTAAAACAATAGGTCATGGGGACTACAGTTAAATGTCAAATAATGAAAATTTTAAATCATTTAACATTGTTAGTTTATAATAATAAATAATATATATGATAGTATATATTAATAAATAATAATAAATTTGTAACCCTCAAATCATCAGAAGGTAGAAATTCACTACTCTATATATGTCATTATATTTCTCTATTCTTCATTAAGCACATCTCAAATTTCATAGAATTAGAATTTAAACTATTCATCACTTCAAGAAAACTATCAAATAAAAATAGTTAAATTCCAGGCGGATGTTTGGCTTATTTTGAGTAGCATAATGTGTGTCCATCTAAATTAATATACAAGATACTTGGATGTGGACTAAGATTGTAGCTCAGCAGGAGACCACTTGCCTTGGATGTGTGAAGCCTGTGTTGGATCCCCAGCACCTCATATAAATAAATATATATTTATATATAATATATATTTTAATATATACTTCATATATATTTTATATAATATATATTATATAGATTAATATATTATATAGTTCACATATTTATATTTTATATATGTGTATATATTATATATTATAAATATTATATTTTATATATTATATATTTTATATATATTATATATGTATTTCATGTATTTATATATATTATATATAAACATATATATATAAAATGATGAAGTATTTTTTTAAAAAATGCAGATCATTTCCAATGTGTAATAAATTAATGAAATCTGCATTTACATTACTTAGTCACAATATACACAAATTTCAAAAAAAGGTGTTTCTTTTTATGGAATAGACATTCTGGAGAAAACATATATTGGACTTTGCAAAATTACCAGGCAAATACTTATAGTGGCCGCCTCTGTGACTATGATGTCTCTGTAAAATGAGGGGAAAAAAAAGAAAGAAAAAGGTTAAAATTGAAATTATGAGCCAGATAAGCCAGATGTGGTGCACATGTATAACCCCGACAGCTGCGGAGGCAGAGACGGGAAGATCACATGTTTGAGTCCAGACTCACCACTTAGACCCCAAGTAACTTTGTGAGACTCTCTCTCAAAAATTGAAAAGGATTGGTGGTGTAGCTCAGTAGTACAGCAAACCTGGGTTAAATCCCCAGTATAACAAATAAATAAACAAATAAATAAATATCATACATGCTGTAGTGAAATATTTTCAGTAATTGGAACTATCTTACCCTGTCAGATGGATCAGCTCCCTAGGAAGAAAAGAAAAGGAGGAATTAGCTAACATCTCAATTTTATTATTCTAGATTTAATATCGAAAGGCATGATTTCTCACAATAATGATTAAGCAGAATGAAGGTAAAATTTTGAGTAGATGATACTCTCACCTTGTTATTTTTGTTCAATGTAATTTTAAAAGGAGCATAAACTAAGCTTTCTCTATAATTAGTTTATTATATCCAAATACCTATTTTACTTTAGCCCATATTTCCTATGTGTGTGAAATGGAGAAACATTTTAGCACATAGATAAGAGATGAAAATTGAAAATGAAATTTTAATATAGATAATCTGCATGTAACTCAAAACCTACTTGTATTCAAATATTTGAATGGCTGATAGAGTCTGCTATTATGATTTTCTCTTAGATTTTAATTTTTCTCTTCTGTCCTTTTTAAAAAATATGATAAATGGTGGTATCATTAGCAACTTGTTGTCCAAAACATCCATAGAACTAGTTACTGATTTCTTTTTTAAGGACATGCTACTAGTCACTATGTAAAAAGAGGAGATGAAAGGAGGAGGAATTAGAATATGAAGACAGATCTCTCTCAGGTGTAAGACTTTCTCAGTGACACAGAGCAGTAAATCACAACACAGCTGGGCACTGGAACCTTGGTAGATCTACAGCTTATTTAAGGATGATAAGCAGCAGCTTCATTTTAGTTTATTTCCAAGTGTTTGTGAACTTGAGCAGATAGGCTATTTGAAAAATGACTTCCCTCTTTTGACATACTACAAAATTGGGTTACATTCTAGTGGACTTTGATCAAACACTTCTGACTCCATATCACCTAGAGATTTATATCCTACACTTCACTTGAGCTCTCCGTTTCACCATTTCGGGAACACTTTTAAATATTTTTGCTTTTATATAAAGCAATATGATTTGAGTGCCTTGGATAATACATTGAAGATTTATTCTTTGTCCTTAGTAAAGTTAAATTGCTTAATTCAAAGAATCTGGACATATAAAAACACTCATTTTATAAATTCAGACTCTGATCACAACACAAGGAATAATTCAGAAGCATTGAACAGTGACATTCTTCACAGTTGCCTGACATACTTACAATCATGGAAACCATGAGAGCCAGGAGAAAGGCAAAGACCAGGAACCTCATGTTGGTCTGAGTCCTATGAAAGCACAAGTGAGAATCAGTTAACTCTTCATTCCTGCACTCATGTAAAAAGCATTTAGCATTCCCACTGTGCTTCAAAGCATTGAGAAACATTCTAGAGATTTCTGACAGTTGAAACACATGGCCCGACATCACAGAAGGATTGGAGGAAACTCTGATAACTAAAAGGGTGTGATAACTAAAACATTAAATTACTATAAAAACATATGAGTTAATATTTTAAATAGACAAAGATAATCAGAGTAAAATTTGAGTTGATTATGGATGAGTAGAGCCTTTTGGGGAGACTGAAATGAAATAAGAGTACGTGAAAGAGGATACCAGGCTGAAGTGCAAATAGTGCAGCAAGTGAGGAGGCCAGAACTGGATGCAAGAAGACCATTTCTATGGTGGTGAGACTATGTGAATTAGATAATGCCATGATGGATGGTTATAAAGGCATGATATAAAAAATTTAGAAAGTAGCACAATAAACAACAGGGACTGGCATTATAATAGAGTCACTGAAGACAGATCAGTATTCTTTCTTGAGAATTAGGCCATTGAAGATATTGTTAATAGAAAACTCTAACTGAAAATAGGTACAGAAAAGATATTTTCAGCTACTTTGAGAAAATAAAATTTATTTACATGTTAATTAAACCTATGTGCTTTTCCTACATATACTTAGAAAAAGATGGACTGATATGTAATTCAAAAGATATATCTATATCTATCTATCTATCTATCTATCTATCTATCTATCTATATATACATAGAGAGAATGATATATGTTGATACATATATTTATATTTAAGGAGTTTTAGAATATATTTCCCAAAGAACATAATGATATAATTTGAAATGGTAAAAAGATTCTTTTTGTGGAAAATTACAAATGAAATAGAAAATATAAAGAAAAATTGATAAAGAAATCTCTTATGCAAAGTAAATTTTAAATATAAACAGATCTGTTTCAATTCAGAAAAGGGGTATGTAAAAGTGATAGAATATGTTTACTGATGGGAATTAACTGAGTGAAATAAATTACTTAAAATATGGACAAAAACACATACATTTACAAAAGAAGAACTTACATTATTTTCCTGTGACCATTGAAGTTACCATCTCATGTATCTATCAAAGTTTTCTAGAGAAAATGAATACTATACATCTAGTCAAGAAGAGAAGGAGCCTCTGAGTAAATTATTAAACAGGCAAAGGGAACACAAAGGTTCTCATTCCATATCTTTCACTTGGTACAAAGGTTGCTGAGGTCAGCACAGAGGAATTGAGTCTTGAACTCACCTTCAGATCCTGACATGGAATCATCAAATCCTTAATGGCTTCTTTATGAAAAATTATCAGTAGATGTTACACATGATGATAAATTATTTTGATTTGATTTTAGTATGAAAAGATTCAACTGAGACCTCATGTTACCTTGTACAGAAGATGTGACTCAAGAGTCAGGAGAGCCTTGTGGAAGCTGAGCTGAAGAGATGATGTGCTCCCCTAGAGAGCTGGTGCATTTAAAGACACTGAAATGCCACTTTTGTTTTTCTAAATAATGTCAGTATGAGGTCATTATGAGAAGGAAACTCAAAATAATGCCCCAAATCTGTCTCTATGGATTCTAACATCAATTTAGCAATGTGATTTTACAATAGAAGTTCTTGAAAACCAAGTGACCTGGAAAGAAATGGGCCCTCCAAAGGCTATCTCCCTGTGAGTGGAGGCTTGTGAGAAGAAGACAGTGGGAAACACATACTGTAGTAAACTGAGCAGAGAAAGGATTGAAATGATGAAAACTGCTTTGGTAGATCATCATGTACTCTGTTTCAACAAATGCACTTCCAAGATGGCAAGACTCTATGCCAATAATATTAGTTACCATTTACCAATATTTTACCTGTTCTGTAATCATAAACAATATGGCAGAATTTGAGTTATTACTGATCTCAAGTGTGTTTCCCATAAATCATTGCATAAAACAATTTTACCTTATTCCATTAACTTTAGAATAGTTGAAGTCATACAATAGATGCAAACATTTGCTGAAATTCGGTAAATTGGGGGTGTTCTATGGTAAAACTGTTCTCAGATATACGGTGACTCTAGGCACTTAGTACCTTATATCTCACACAGTAACTGGGTACTTCCTTTGTGTTCTTATGTTCCTTAACTGAGTCTACATGTTTACATGATTACAGTCAACTATGGAGAAAATATTCACTGTATTCATGGGCAATTTTATATCAAAATTGACTTGCTGTCTACTGATTAGATAATTTCTTCTCCTCATATATGATATCAGAAAACGATTGGTATTATTTTGGTAAATTTTATAACATATCACATTTTAACTCAAGACTGTGGCACATGTGATCATCAGAGTCAGTGCCAAATGGGAGATTGTTTGAAATGCAAATTCTTGATCCCTCCTTCCAAATTTCCCAGAGGTGCACTAGGAACATGCATTTGAGCACATCTTCAGGTGAATCTTTCTGAACTACAAAGTTGGAAAAACCACATAATCAATGTATTATGTGTCTTGAGATTTAATTCCATAAGGAGAACCTAGTTTTTAACTTCACAACAAGATTTTTAAAGAAATGTTTATATGATGAATCTTCCATGCCTTTTGGAACAAAGCCGTTTAGAATTAGAGATATTCTCTGGTTGATATACAATAAAATTTAAATGTTTTCTTAAATAAATTAATTCAGTCAAATTCAATTAAAATTACTTTTCATGTGGTCTAATCATCCTATAAACATTCTCTTTTCTAAATCATTGTGTAAAAACCAAATGAATCTCTAGTATATGCTCAATGGAACAAAAGCTATATAGGGTTTAGTAAATATTAAAATATGTCTGATTTTAAAAAAATAAACCCTGTATTAGTAATTTTGAAAGTGTTAAATGATTGTTTCCCTTCATTTTTTTCTTTCTCTCCTTCTTTAACTTTTCTCTTTCAATTATTTCTCATTAATTTTTGTAACAGAATTATTAGCCACCATTGCAATAGGCCTTTAGATTCATGACTTTGCAAACTAGAAACATAATGCTCCAAGGTATCACCATACAACCACATACTAACAGGTTACAAGTGGAATTTAAAATGCTTGAAGCTACAATAAAACCAAAATGATGGAAACTGAGCTTGGAATGTCGAAGTATAGGTATTATTTCCCTCTTATACTGATTCAAATATTTAAGAACAGGGATTGTGTATGACAGTTGGAAATAGAAACAGGGTCTATAAACCAAAGGAAAACCTTGGGCTATTTATAATTTTATTGTTAGTCAGAGTAGTAAGCTATTTATATTGATGGACCAGAACTTGTCTGATATTTTATAAATAAATGAAACAGATATCTGATCATCTATAAACTCTAGCATGGTCTTTGAGAATGCCATGGTGTTCATTCTGACAGAAATATCATTTAAGGGCCATGGGTATATTACAGGCATGGTATACATAGGTGCTTTAGCAATGCTACTCAAGCATGGTATTTGAGTGATGTTTGTACTGAATGCTCCTCCACTACATCCTCCTCCTCTATTTGCTGAAGATCAAAGCAAGGTGTAGGTAATCTGACACCATAGTACGTCATATTTATTTACTTATTTATTTTAAATATTTACTTTTTAGTTGTAGTTGGACACAATACCTTTATTTCATTTGTTTATTTTTATGTGGTGCTGAGGATCAAACCCAGGGTCTCGCATGTGCGAGGCGAGCTCTCTACCGCTGAGCCACAACCCCAGCCCATGTTTATTTTTAACTAAAATAAAAAATGTGAAAGAAAATAGAAATGCCTATGTAAATCTCTGATGAGAAAGAGAATAGCCAAAGGAAAGAGGATTTCATGCCAATGTTTTTTTATCCTGGGAGCAAAGGGGATAAAACTTCATGAAGGAAAGCTTAAAGTTCATAAACAAATGCTGCAGTGAGTGAACTTGGAGTTTGCTTAACAACATGAAACTGTGCTTTTCATATCTGGAAGGTGTTACCATAATAGTTGGATCTGAATTAAATGGGAATATGTATAAGTTATATAGCAAATGAGCATTGCTAAAATATAAACTTTAGGTATTATCACTATGTTTTTATCATTGTAGTCTTCATTAGGAATAACACCTTAGTAATAAATTCTCTAAGAATACTGGAAGAGGGGCAGGGGTTGTGGCTCAGTGGTAGAGCACTCACGTTGCACATGTGAGGCTCTGGGTTCGATCCTCAGCACCATATAAAAATTAATAAAAATAAAATAAAGGTATTGTGTCTGACTATAACTAAAATAAAATGTTTTTTAAAAAAGAATATTGGAAGAAATAAATACAAGAAGCAGTGAGAAAATATCTTGGACAATACAGGGGTCATCTCAATTCTTAGGACTGGGAAGGCATTTCCTTTTAGTACAGGCCAGATCTAATGTCTAGCCATTGCAAATATTTACATTATAAGGAAATGTTTTAGGCAGACTAAGAATTTCTCAAGTCTCAAAGACATTTACATTCTAATACCTGAAATCTCTGAATATATTAAGTGATAAGGCAAAAGGAAATTAAGTTTGCTGATGGAATTTACTTCGCTAATCATCTGAAATTGAGATTATGCAGGTGAGCACATTATAATCATAACAACCCTTCAAAATGGAAGAGGAAGGCAGAAGGATGAGAGTCATGTGATATGAGAAAAATTAGTCATCAGTGGTTAGAAAGTGAAGAAAAGTGGGCTGTGAGCTAAAGAACACAAGGGCCTCCAAAAGCTAGAAAAGAAAGGAAAATAGATTCTCCTCTATAGCTTCCAGAAATGAGTGCAGCCCTGGGGCACCTCAATTTTATTCTGAAATCATCCGTTTTCAACATATGACCTCCAGTATTGTGAGATAACAAATCCGTTTCTAGTACTTTATTACAACAGCAAAATAAAGTAACACAGGCAACTTGCCTCCAATATGCAGTATTAGCATGGACTTTGGAATCTAATAGATCTGAACACAGATTTTTTTTTTTTTTCCCAACAACTCACTAACTATGAAATCTTGGGCTTGGAAAGCCCTCATGGTATTCCCCATACTATAATTTTGTGAGTCATTCCTGAGACTTCCTTTCCTGTGGTGCTCATCAATATGGCGACTTTCCTTGGTATGTATGTATACACATAACTATATTTATATTATAATTTATATAAATATATACAGATGACATTATTCCCAAAGTAAGTGGAACAGCTTATAACTTTCAGAAAATGTTTTTCGGCCACAGACTCTCATTTTCAGGCATCTGTGTTCACTCTGCAGCATTCATCTTAATTCTGGAATTGCAAGTAAAGTACAAGTCAATCTTCACAGTAAACTTATTATAATTTCATTTTTTGAAATCATGACTCAGTGATGTCCTGAAAGACAAGAGCAAAGTTTTTGAATATATTGACAGTACACCAACCTAATATGGTACATATTTTTGGTATATTTTCTCCAAATATTCTGAACACTGTGACAATAGAGAACTAGGTTGTACAAAATGGACTGCTGGACACCAGACTCCAGAATGTTGTACTGCTAACAGTGTTCCTTCCTTCATAAAATAAAAGGAATATTACCTTCGTCTATAGAGAAATTAAAAATAATGATAATTCCACAATGTAAACATATCAAAACATCATATTTTATCCTACATACACAACTATGATTTCTAAATTTAATATAAACTATTAAAAGAAAAAAGTAACAATTTTTATAAACTTGGCTGACTTATAATACCAAATAAAATTCCTATGTGTTTTTAGTTTCTATTTGCTGGGAAATGTCCTTTGCAAAACTTCACTTGTGTGAGTTCATTTGCAAAATTTTCCATGTGTTCTAGAATATAAATATATCATAATTCTATCTTTGGAGTAAATGTAATTCTCTTAACTGTATTTCTAACTATTTGAAAATCTTTGGGCATCAATCTTTTTAATAAAACAATACACATTGCATATTCAAATATGAAATGGGATGTATGTAAATGTTCCTCAAGTTAATCAAAGATATTATATATAATATTCTTTGAGAGGATAAACATATCATTTGGTTTTAAAGATTAAATTGTAATTCTTAACATTTAGCATGTATCCTCCCTCAGGAAGAAAGAAGTTAAATTTGAAAGATGAAGTGATTTTCCTAATATAGGTATTTAACATAATCCATTATATCCTAAAATTCTTAGAAATTGATGGCAAAAATAGTGTTCTGTCCCCATCGTCTTTATGATGTTCATTATTTCCATTGTTTTGCTGGGCAACCACATTTCATGAACAGAAATGATGAAGCTAATTATTGGGATGAAATGATAAAGAAGGATTAAAGTAAAACAGTCAAAGGGAGATGATTTAGAAGATTATGTCCTTGAAAATTCACATGTTCAAATTTAATGTTCCAAATTATGATGATGCTTGCCATTGGAGCCTTTGGGTGGTGATTAAATCATAAGGGCAGGACCTTCCTGCATGAGACTTGTGGCCTTAAAAAGAGATCCCAGAGAAGTTTCTGCAGCTTTTACTGGGTGAGAAAACTAAAAAATAAAATAAAATAAAGTAAAAATTGGCACTTATGAAAAGGCAAGTGGCCCTCACTAATTTCCAGAATTGTGAGAAATGCATTTCTGTTGTTTATAAGACATGGGTTTGTGACATTCTTGTCATAGCAACTGAAATGCACTGGGACAGGAAATAGGCAAACTGAGCTCTTTCCCACTTTACCTCATTTTTATATAACAAATTCGAATTCTGATTTTAATCTTCACTTGGTTACAAATTTAAGGATGTGCCCACGTCCTTCAAAATGCATGCTTGAAATACAGAATGATGAGCTGTCAAAGGCTCTGAGCACCATTAGAACTGGTAAGGAGGCTGAGTGATGAATTCCAGAGTGTAAATGGAGGGATTTGAGCTCTTTTTCTCTGTAAATTAATAAATGATGAGATAGGTCTGTAGTATTTTTTTTGAGGAAGATAATGATTATGATATCATGATAAATTATACTTATATAGTTTTTGAAATGTATACAACACTTTCAAAGTTCACTAGTTAAATACTCAATATTTTGTGTAATTAATATTAGTTCCTCATATATGAAGAGAAAATGAAACTCAGTCAAGTTTAGATATTTTGCACTAAGCAACAGAGCTAGTAAATTGCAGTTACAATTCCTGCCCCCTCTTTCTTAATGGAAGGTCATATGTTTGTTACATATTGCTGTCTTGTGTCTAACATTGGGGATTCAGAATTGTCATTATTAAGTATGATGAAACTGACATTGTTTTGATAAATCATGATGTATTTAGTCTGCCAAAGGAATGTGAGTTCTCAAGCCTATCAACACACAGAATAAAATGCACACTTTTACATATGTAACTAAAACTCAAACTCCAAAACCACAGTAAAGATGTTTCAAGAATGGAGTGATTTTGGTGCACCTTAACAATCTAAAAAGTTGTCTTTAATTGCTAGTTAATACTTCAGGGTGGCAGACTTAAAATATAATCAGTATTACACACAAAACCACTTATCTTCTGTTGATAGTAAAAAAATTCTGATATTTTCTCTTTAAGTCATGATGAAGATGCTGAGCAGTCTCTTAGACATACACATTTTACAACAGCCTCAAATAGAAGGCAGGCAATTGTGTGACACTTTATGTTTATTTAGTTCTCTGAGAAGTAGGGAGAATCAGTAAACATTTCCTAAATTCTATTTTTTTTTTTGCATTTATTTACCTTGTCACATACAATGGAGAAACAGCAATGAAAATATGTTGAAACATGAACTCATGCCTATGAGTATAATAAAACTTATCAAGAAAAAGTAATGTTGGCCTGGGGTTGGGGCTCAACAGTAGAGTGCTCCCCTAGCGCATGCAGAGTGCTGGGTTTGATCCTAAGCACCACATAAAAATAAAATAAAGTTATTGTGTCCAACTGTAACTAAAACAAAATATTTAAAAAAGATGAAAAAGTAATGAAACTGTTTTCTAAGCCTGGAGGTCCTGTTTGGTGCTAGAGCACTTGATTAGTATGTATCAGGTCCTGGGCTTGATCCCTAGCACAGTCACTAATAACAATGAAACACAGTTAAAATCATGTTTTCTAACATGAGGAAGGTTCTTTAGTTGATGTCATTTAATTATATAACTGTTAACAAACTGTTAACATTTCATTTGTTTATTTACGTGATATTTTAGTAGTAGCCAATACACAACATAATTCTAGGTATCAAATGATGAACAAAACAGAAACACTGATTAGCTCATATCCTTGAAAATGATTTCAAAATTCTTTAATCTATATTAAAACCTCTATTAATAATATATTCAGAACAAAAAAAGATAACAGGTGTTCTTTTAAATTAGATTTCAAGAGAGTCAAACCTGTAGCCTGCTTTTGGTATGAGGAGAAGTAGTGGGGAGTCCAGACACTGCTGGGCTTTGGGGGTTCTGCTTGCTCCTTCTCAACCCAGACCAGCTGTTGAAATGTGAACAAATCTCTGAATACTACTGTTTTTCCCTTTTGAAATTAATGGAAGACTTGGTATACTTCTATAGTTTTCTCCACGTTAAATAGTAACTGTCAATAAGTGATGTGAGCCTTAAAGAAGATACAGTGATTCCTGAGGCAAAACAATACCTTGTCACCAACTCTCAGCTTCCTTTTAACAGATTCTTGAAGAACAAAATACAGGAAAAATAAAAATCAAAACCATCTTAAAACCAAAGCCTTGAGAGATGGCGTGCTTCCCTAGAAGGCTGGTGTTCACAAACATATGGAAATATCACCCTTTTTTTTTTTTTTAAGAATAGCTGGTTAGGAGATCACATTATGGAAGCTGAAAATAATGCCCCCAACCTGTATTTATAAATACTTAATAAGGTGATTTTATAATAGCTTTATGAGCATCAAGAAAGCAAGAAGCATATATACCCATCAGATGTTAATTACTTTTTTAATCCAGTCCAGGAAAACACAGTAAATTCCGGATGGAGTAAACCATGCACAGATTTGGCTAAAATGCATAAAAACTATCTGTAGAACAACATCTACTGTTTCAACAAATGCACAGTGAAGATGGTTGGACTCTATGCCAATAATATTACTTACTTTCTTACCAATGATTTCTCTGTTCTCTAATAAAAAATCATAGCTAGAATGGCAAAATGGAGCCATTATTTCAGATACTTTTCCAAAAGACTACTACATAAATTGAAGATTGCCTTATTCTATTGACTTCAGAATATTGAGGTAATGAATTAGTTTTAAAAATTTGCAAATATTCAGAAATATTTTGGTCATTACATGATGGTTTATTTTTCATATATAAAGTGAAATGACTTAGGAGCTTAGTATTATAAGTCTCACATAGAAACTGGGTACATATGATTGAGAATTTAATTTCCTTTCTTTGAATTTTTAGGAACACATATTCTTCACTGGAAGCTTGTGTTAACATGCTTTCATTAGGCAACAGAAAACCAGTTTTCATTACCTTCCTAGACAAATTTGTGTTAAAATCAACCTGCTTTGTAGAGTCAATGCTTTCATAATGAAATGCCAGAAAATAATTTATAACCTTTGATAAGTTGTATAATCCAGTTCTTGTTTACTCAGTGTATGACACATGGAACCTTGAGAATGGGTACCATTGGCGAGTCTGTGTGAAATGAAAATTCTAGTACCTGTGAATGTACCCAGAACTGAATTTAAACAATATCATTTTTCTCCTTTCCTTCCCCTCCTTCTGCCCCAGTTTCCTTTTCTCTATTCTACTGATTTTTCTATTTATTTATAGTTTTGTTTAATTAGTGTCTTATAGATATACATTAAGGTGCGATTTACTGTGGCATACTCACAGAGGAAAGTTAGGTCTGAGTCATTCCACCACTGTTCCCTTTTCCTGTCACTCCTCCCTCCCACAAGCCCCCTTACTCTAGTTCAATGATCTCTATTCTATTTTCATGTAATTCTACCACCTTTTTCCTCCTCCCTCTCCTTTCCTTCTTTTTCTTTCTCTTCTTCTTTTTCCTCCTCCTCTTTCTCTTCCCCTTCTCCTTCTGCTATCCCCTCCCTCTTTTTCTCCTTCTTTTTCTATTTTAGCCTAGCTTTCACATATTAAAGAAAACATTCATACTTTGACTTTCTAGATCTGGTTTATTTTATGTAGCATGATGGTCTCAAGTTCCATCTGTTTTCCAGCGAATGCCATAAATGGATTCCTCTTCATGACTTAAGACTTAAATATATATATATATGTCACATTTTCTTTGCCTATTCTCCATTGCCAGGCACCTAGGCTGATTTCATAGCCTGGTTATTGTAAATTGTCCTTCTATAAACATTGATGTGGCTGCATCCCTGTAGTATGCTATGCTCAATTTAGATCTTTTGAATAAATATTGAGGATCAAAATAGCTGGGTCATTTGATGGTTCCATTCTTATTTTTTTGAGAAATCTCCATAATATTTTCCAGAGTGTTTGCACTAATTTACAGTCCCACCAACAATGTATGAATGTGTCCCGCCTCACTCTAACCACTATTTATTATTAGGTTTATTCTTGAAATTATCATCCTGACTGGAATGAGATAAAATTTTAGTGCAGTTCTCATTTGCATTTATCTGATTGTTAGGGATCTTAAATGTTTTTTCACATGTTTGTTGGCCGTTTCTGTTCCTTCTTTTGAGAAGTGTGTGTTCAAGTCTTTTGCCCTTTTGTTAATTGGTTATTTTTGTGTGCGTGTGTTAATTTTTTTAATTCTTTATATATTCTGGATATGAGAGGAGCATGTGGCAAACATCTTCTCCCATTCTGTAGCCTCTCTTTTCATGCTTTACATTGTTTCCTTTGCTATGAAGAAGCTTTTGAATTTCATGCTGTCTGACTTACTGAGTTTTGGTTTTATTTCTTGTGCTTTAGGAGTCATGTTAAGAAAGTCAACACCTGGGCAAATATGTTGGAGTGTGAAGTCTACATTGTCTTCTAGAAGTTGCAGAGTTTCTGGTCTAATTCCTAAATATTTGATCCATTTTGAGTTGACTTTTGCACAGGGTGAGTGTGAGAAGTCTAGTTTCATTCTTTTCCATATTCATATCCAATTTTGCTAGCACCAGTTGTTAAAAGGTCTGTCTTTTCTCTAAGATACATTTTTGGAAACTTTGTCTAGTATCAGATGAGTATGTCTGTGTGGGTTTGTCTTTTTGTCTTCTGTTTTATTTCATTGGTCTTCATATCCGCTTTCATGCTGATACCATGCTTTTTTGTTTCTATAACTCTATAATATAATTTGAGGTCTGGTATTATGGTATCTCTAGCATTGTTCTTGTTGCTCAGGACTGCTTTGGCTATTCTTGGCCTCTTATATTTCCAAACAAAATTTAAAACTTCTTTTATCATTCTGTGAGGTCCATCATTCATATTTTGATGGGGGATTGCATGAATGTGTACAACACTTTTGGCAGAATGACCATTTTGACAATATTGATTCTGCCTATCCAAGAACATGGGAGGTCTTTTCATCTTATAAGGTCTTGAATTTCTTTTCAATGTTCTATTAGTTTTCATTATAGAGGTACTTCAACTCCTTAATTAGATTTATTCTCAAGTATTTTTTTAGGTTTTTGTGAATGAGATAGTTTTCCTAATTTCTTCTTTGCCAGATTTATTATTGTAATATATGAAATCAGATAATTCATGTATGTTTATCTTGTATCTTGCCACTTTAATAAATTCATTTACTAGCTATTGAAGTATTCAGGTAGAGTTTTTTGAGTCTTCTAAGCATAATATATTGTCATCAGCAATCAGAAATAATTTGACTTCTTCTTTTCCTACTTATATCCTTTTACTCCTTTCCTTTCCTGAATGCTCTATTATTGTTTTTTTTTAAGTTCTTTGGTTTTCTTTTTTTTATTAGTTGCTTAAGACAATACAATGACCTTGACATATCATGCATTTGATTCAAATATGGTATGAATTCTCATTTTTCCACGTGTACAGATTGCAGGATCACATTGGTTATACATCCATGTGCATACATACAGCAATCCTAGTGTCAGTTGTATTCTGCTGCCCTCCCTCTCCCCCCTTCCCTCCCCTTCCCTCCAATCCCTATTCTCTACCCATTCTACTGTGACACTTATCTCTCTCTCTCTCTCTTTTTTTTAATGACCATGCTGAATAGGCGTGGTGAAAGTGGACATCCTTGTCTTGTTCCTGTTTTTAGTTTTTGACTGTTCAGTTTGATGATAGCTTTGTGTTATGACTACTTAAAGTACTCATAACAAATATATCCTTTACCATGTTAAACAATACCTTGAAGTAATTCTTTGTGTATTGTGAGATTGGAGTAACCTCATAATAACCCTTAAAAGCATAATGTGCCTTTTGATCTCATTTCATACAAAAACCAGTGGTTTCATTTTGTGTCAAATGTTTAAGAACATAATCTTCTGTTATGTTGTAGGAAAATTATGGTTATTTTTTTGGTAATATATAATGCAATAAATGCTTTAGGAAGGCAAATATGTAATACTAATTAATTTGATTTAACTATTCTTAGGGTCATTTCATGTGTCTTCTAAGCTTTATAGATACATAGTCTCTTCTCATACACAAAATCAATTATCTAGTGTATTTACAATTTCCTGGAAATTGTATATTCTAGACACCAAGGGGATAAAATTTCAATAAGCAAGTTTTATGTTCAAGAACAGATGTTGCATGGACCTGAACTTCTTTAATGCCACAAACCATAGTTTTCTAATATGGAAGGTGTTATCATAAAGTCTACACTAGATAAAATGAAATTGTGTATGAATTACATTGCAATTGAAAGTTGCTCAACTATAAACATTAGATATTATCATTATCAATTTTTCTATCAGGATCTTAATTTTTACCTTTATAGTCTTCATTGGAAAAAACAGCTTTTTGGAAGAAATTCTCTAAGAGTGATGAAGAAATGAAAAACAAAGAGCATCAAGAAAATATCTCTCATATGGAGAGAGTTAGAAATTATGAGAGAGAGAGAGAGAGAGAGAGAGAGAGAGAGAGAGAGAGAGAGAAACTTAAAGTAGTTAAAACAAATGCATTCAATTCTTTAGCCAAAATAGGTAGCTTGATTTCTGGTTTTGACTAATGAGAAAAGTGAGATGGATGCTTCAGAAAATTAATGATATATTACCACAGGACACTGGAGAGAAAGGGAAAGAGGTACAGGACTAAATATAAGAAAAAAATTGTATAAACAACTTTGTATTTTTTTAAGAAAAATGAAATGAATATTTGCCTATAGACATTTTTTTCTTTTTTTATTAGTTGTTCAAAACATTACAAAGCTCTTGACATATCATATTTCATACATTAGATTCAAGTGGGTTATGAACTCCCATTTTTACCCCAAATACAGATTGCAGAATCACATCGGTTACACATCAACATTTTTACATAATTTCCTATTAGTAACTGTTGTATTCTGCTACCTTTCCTATCCTCTACTATCCCCCTCCCCTCCCCTCCCATCTTCTCTCTCTACCCCATCTACTGTAATTCATTTCTCTCATTGTTTATTTTCCCATTTCCCTCACAACCTCTTATATGTAATTTTGTATAGCAATGAGGGTCTCCCTCAATTTCCATGCAATTTCCCTTTTCTCTCCCTTTCCCTCCCACCTCATGTCTCTGTTTAATGTTAATCTTTTCTTCCTGCTCTTCCTCCCTGCTCTGTTCTTAGTTGCTCTTATTATATCCAAGAAGACATTTGGTATTTGTTTTTTAGGGATTGGCTAGCTTCACTAAGCATAATCTGCTCTAGTGCCATCCATTTCCCTGCAAATTCCATGATTTTGTCATTTTTTAGTGCTGCGTAATACTCCGTGGTGTATAAATGCCACATTTTTTTAATCCATTCATCTATTGAAGGGCATCTGGGTTGGTTCCACAGTCTAGCTATTGTGAATTGTGCTGCTATGAACATCGATGTGGCCGTATCCCTGTAGTACGCTCTTTTAAGGTCTTCAGGAAATAGTCCGAGAAGAGCAATAGCTGGGTCAAATGGTGGTTCAATTCCCATACTGCTTTCCAAATTGGCCGCACCAATTTGCAGTCCCACCAGCAATGTACAAGAGTATCCTTTTCCCCACATCCTCGCCAGCACTTGTTGTTGTTTGACTTCATAATGGCTGCCAATCTTACTGGAGTGAGATGGTATCTTAGGGTGGTTTTGATTTGCATTTCTCTGACTGCTAGAGATGGTGAGCATTTTTTCATGTACTTGTTGATTGATTGTATGTCCTCCTCTGAAGACATTTTTTTTTCTTGTGAGAGGATTAGTATAAGAATATATAAAGCTTTTTAGCACTTACAATTGGGCCTATAGAATTACTTAAATCCTCATGTTCACCAGATTTGCTGCAATTATTGTTTACTATGTATTGAATGAAGAAATAAAGTCCTGGGTTAGAAGAAAATAAAATAAAATAAGAAAAAGTGTTGTAAAAGGGTATGAAAATATTAGGGGCCTAGAGGTTTGTGTAAGGACAAAGGATCTTTTCTTAAACCCTTTCCTCTCTTCTAAAATATAAATCAAATGTCTTTCTCCAAGGACATCCATCTCAATCCAAACGTAAACTTCATCCACAAAGCTTTCATAATCTGCAAATCCCTGTTTCTATGATCCAACTTATTTTTAGCCACTTTCCTCTCATCTATGCAGGTCTCTTTGAAGTTTCCCTAAATTCAGCAAACATATTTCTACCAATTTGCACTTGCTCTTGCTTCACTTGGAATTTTCTTTCTTCATCTTCATTCATGTTTCAATTCATCATTTCTAAAATATTAGCATGCCAGAGAGGCTTCCATTTACCATCTTATGTAAAACTGGATCGAGTGCACTTGTATTTCCTTTTACTTGTGAAACACACATAACTTAGCCTGAGACCCTGTGTGTTATTTCCTTGCTTCTTGTCCACTTCCCTCAAGTACAATGTAAACACCGGAGAGGCAGGTTTTCCTGTTTTTTTTTTTTTTTTTTTTTTTTTTTTACACTCATGACATCTTCAACAGTACCTGACAGCTAGTATTCTCAAACATTTTGCTAACTTTGTTGATGGATAGGGTTTTTGTTTAGGAAATGTGCTATGGAAAACTTGAAAAAAAAAAAGGAGCAAATCAAATGTTGGCATAAGTAGGTCAAGTAATCCAGTTAAATTTGGGGATCATGTTTCTGGAAGTTATGAAATATTACACGCTAAAATGGACTTAATTGACTTGAAGGATGTATTATATAAAGTTGTTTCAGTGTTACTCAAAGTTGGAAAACGAAATGATGAATAAAATGGTTATGTCAATTTAGCCTCTAAATGTTTATAGTGAAGTAAAGAACACACACATAAGGATATATTTGAAGTTTATTGCTTTGAGAAAGGGAATGGATTTGTGTTACTCAGAATCATTAGTGAAATCAGCTTGACAGTTTGAAATTAAGACTGTCTAATCAAACTTTAATTAGGTACCAGAAAGGCAGGTATCAGAAGCGCAGAAAATACATGGTCATGGTCTTTATTCCACATTGTGTTTTTAATCACTCTATGAAAACTTGATAGAAGTATGAAGTGAAGTGAAGGATGGGAAAATGCATACAGCATCTGGATTTTTGTATCAAACCTATACAAAATAATAAAGTAGTATATTATAATTGTAAGGTTATTATAATTTATACCTTGGCCTTGTACAGAGTAGCATTATAAAAAATTTCAGTTAATATGATCCAGTGATCAAAAGAATATTTCACACAGACGATAAAGTTAAATAATTTTAGTAAGTATCTGAATCAATGTAAATTATCATCGATCTTCTGCAATTTAAATTTCTTTTAGGTCTATCACTAATCTATTTCAATCCACCCTCAAACAGCCTAGACATTTTATTCATATTTATTTACTTAAAATAATATTCTATTGTACCTTTTTTGAATTAATATTTTGAAGCTTTAAAAAATGCCCAGAGGATCATGTTCAGCCTCTTCCACTCCATTTATAGCTATTGGGAACTCAACTGGAATAAAATCTCCAAAAGCATTTAAAAGGATTAAAATACTATGGACTGTTTCATGTTTGAATTCTGTGACATTCCACTTTTATCTAAAAAATATTGTTGCATTTCATAATGAAATACTTTTCATAGCATTGGGAGTGTTGCATTTCAATAGGTAAAACTGGCATTCTAAAAAGTAAATTGTTAATATTTGTACTTCTTCTTGTTGATATACTTTTATTGGTTTACATCATAATTGTTCATTAGAATTCCTTAATGCAAGACTTCTCGCACTTATTGTGTAATGAATTATATAGTGATATATTAAAATTCAGATTCTGACCATATAGGTTTTCATGTGACTATTTTTCTCTAAATTTTTCACAAGTTCCTACTGGTGATTGTACAGCTGCTCCAAAGATTACATTTTAGGAGGGAAAGTTTGGAACAGTATTCATGATAGCTCTACTGGTAGGGTAGGGTAGTCTGTATATGTGGCAGGGAAGCCTATAATTTGCACAACACAGTCTGATCGAAGGCTTTGTGTGGTATATATTTTAATATTCTCACTAATTCTACATAGTGATTAAGTATTATTATAATACCCAAATTTTTCGATGATAGAATTGAGATTTAGAGGGCTATGGGTGTGGCTCAGTGCTTGCCTGGCATTCTTGCAATCATAGATTCAATTCCCAGTACCAGAAAAAAAAAAAAAAGAAAAAAGAAAAAAAATTGAAGTTTAGAGGCGATTAGGAATGACCAGGATACAAACACTGGTACCCCCTTCCTTAGAGCTTAGCTTCTTAAATAGAAAAAAAACAATTATTTTTTTCCAGAACTATTTAGATAAATAAGTACATTTCAGAAGAGTTACATACATTTCTTCAACTGATTATTTGACTTGCTGACTTTATTTTGTTTTCCTTTTTTTAACACTCAGAATTTACACTTCCAGAAAGTTAAAAGAAGAAGAAGAAGAAGGAGGAGGAGGAGGAGGAGGAGGAGGAGGAGGAGAAGAAGAAGTCACTAGACTCAGCTTACCTCTTTAATTAAGTCCTGTAGTTATCAAGCAACAGGTTAAGGTTATTCCACAGGGGCTGGATATAAATTTGGATTTGGATATATTTCTGGATATGGTAAGAATTGTGGGTCTGATCCATATGGATATTTCTGAAAAAGAAAGAGAGTGTTAGATTTGAGCGAATTTACTGCAAATGCCACAAAAAGATTAGATGACTAAAGTCCAAAGAACTTTATATCAATTATAGGATTGTGTTTTCAAAACTTTAGTTTTGATTTTACTATTTTAATAAGAAAAATGTTTAAGAAAAGGTAAAATAATAGAAAATTTATATATTAATTCCTTATTGACAATTTAGTGATTAAACCATACCTTCCAGATCATTGATTAGCTTCAAACACTTTAAATGCCATTGAAATCTCTTTTTTATCATATTACCTCTAAGCTAATACCTTGCCAATCCTTGACTATTATAGGGAGGAGAAAGTTCCTACTTCCAACCATGCCGTTTCCTTTCTTGATCTATAGCAAATTTGGTCTCTTGAAATTTTCAAATCTTTAATATTCTTTGTATAGAACATTCCTCATACTTCCTTTTGTAACTTTTCATAGTGTCATTTTATTGCTCTTTTTCTGTTAGGAGGGAGAATTTGGGGGATATCATATTCATATAGCACATCAAATAAATGGGACACCAAGAAGATGAGTGACTGACTGACTTGATGCTCCATGTTCCTTGTGCCTTCACTCCAAAATGAAGGATCAAACAATCCCCACCCATTTCAATGAAGTCTTGGAAGCAGATCATCAAGTGCAATGGGAATATGGTAGCATTTTACAGATCATAAAGATACGTGTCAGCTCACAAAGAGAAGAGTATATGTACAGCATCCACCTCTTGTCTCTTGAGAAAAACGCTGAATAAGAAAGACTTTAGTGAGCAAGGAAAGAAGAAGCAGGAGGCCCCTGGCTGTCAACACTCATGCCAGAGTCACCTGAGTCGTTTACTGCTAGAAAAGCCTGGGTTCTAAAGGCAATCTGGGTACCAGCTAAAGGCAATTGGCTACCAGCTTATAATAAACTTGCTTTAGCACAGCCAACCTTGTACTTTCTTGCCTGGCATCCCACCAAAGTGTAACATATTGAGACTCCTACACTTCCAAGGGCATATTAATCAGTCAGGTACCCCCAGAAACTGCTAATTTAGATTTACTAAAGAGGCAAGCAATCCTGCCTACCTTCCCCAAAATTAAGGACTATCACTTTGAGTGGTAGTCCTGTCCATATTTTCACATCTCTGGAAGCAAACAGAATCTGATTCTCCATGAAGTAATCAGGCAGTCTTGCCACTCACTTTCATCCATGAAACTGTTAGGTATCATAACCTGTTGGCTTGGCCCACATATCCATGACACTGGGAAGAAGTCAGGTAGGTTTCCTGATTTTCTTTACCCACATTGATGCCCCAAGTAGTATCAAATATCCCTCCTCCTTCATTTGGTCCCAAGAAACAGCTGGGCATCCCATTCTTAGAAGCTATTTTTACTGAGGCCCTGAGAAGACCTTTACCCATGACCATTCACATTGTATTACAAGAAGCAATTTGGCAATAATTGTTGAGTTGGACTCTGGGGTCCTGTGAAGTCAACAATTAAGATCTCATACATTGGTGGATACCCATGCTGGATCCCCTGTTTTTGTATGGTCTTTGCACAAGCCTTAGACATTGCACCATACATTTATCAACCAGTTAAAAACCTGTGGGCATCTCACATTCACTACTGTGTATACTGGGCAGAGTTGCCACTGCACCCTGCCCTACGCTGTATGAGCTGCATCTCACCTAGCACTGTAATTCCAAATTTCCTACAGTCTAAGTGTTGAGATGCACAGGTTACTACCAACATGAATTATTGATTAAAAAAACGTTATGCAGATGCAACACTAATGCATCCATCTGGACCAAAGCCAACAGAATATATCCAAACAATCTCCTAGGACATATTAGCAGCAAAAAGTCCTTTGTTACAAAAGATACTCTAAAAAATTGGTAGAGGAAAATGAGCCACTAGAGAGAGAAATAATAAATAAGGATGCAAGAAGCATGAAAAGCAAGGTGACATGATGACTCTAAGGGAACACAGTAACTCCCTAGCAATAAATTCTGGAAAAAAACACGAAAGATGAAGTGACCAAGATAAATGAGAGAGGAGCAAGACAACAAAGAATATAAGATTAATCAACAGAATGAGAGAGTATGTCTCTATTTATCTGCAATTATCTTAAGCATAAACAGATCAAATTCCCAATTAAACATTGTATGCAGACTAAATGGATAAGAAAACAAGAACAACAAAATATACAAACACACACACACGTATACACATACACACACCAAGAAAACAACAACAACAACCCAGAAACAAAAGCAATGACATGCTGTTTATAAGAAATTCTCTTTAGTTATAAAGACAACCAAATATTAAATGTGAGAGAATAGAAAACGTTTCACCAGGACATTGGAAACAAAAAACTTGCCAGAGTAGTTATAAATATTTCAGATAAAATAAACATTAAGTCAAGAACTATAACAAGAGACCAAATGGACGCTACATAATGATATTGGGGTCAATTCAACAAAGGAAAATAATAATTGTAAATATCCTTTAACCTCACCATGGAGTTCCCAACTGTATAAACATTATTAGATCTAAAAGACAGATAGACTTTAATAAAATAATAATCCAGTATGTCAATTATCTATCTTTCATGAATGGAAAGAAGACAAAGACAATTCAAAGTCAGCAAAGAAACACTGGAATAAAATGATACTGAAATAAAATGGACTTAACAGACATATATGGCCAATGAGACATTACAATGCACAGGTTTCATCTAACAACAACAGAATATACATTTTTGTCCTCAGCAAATAGAGTGTTTTCCAGGAGAGGACATGTTAGAATGAAAACAATTCTCAAAAATTCAAAAAGGTAAAAATCATACCAGGCATCTTCTCTGAAGAAAATGAAATAAATAGTAAGAGAGGCTTTAGAAATAGTACAAATACATGGGAAGTAATAACATACATGATCAATTGACCCCAATATCATTATGTACGTCCTGTTGAAACACAAAGAAAAAAATGAGTGGGGCGCAGTGGTGCACAACTATAATCCCAGATCTAGAGGCTGAGGCAGGAAGATCATGAGTTCAAAGCCAGTCTCAGCAAAAGCAAGTCACTAAGCAACTCAGTGAGACCCTGTCTCTCGATAAAATACAAAATAGGGTTGGGGATGTGGGTCAATGATGGAATACCCCTGAGTTCAATCCCCACTACCCCTTGCTGCCGAGAGAGAGAGAGAGAGAGAGAGAGAGAGAGAGAAGAAAGAATGAAAATAATCTTACAAAATCAATATAAAACAAAAGAAACAAAACAAAATCGGAAAGAAAAAATAAAACACATCATACTTAAACATCTAATGCAGCAAAATCAATACTAAGATGCAAGTTTATAGCATTAAGTGTGTATGTCAAAACAGAGAAACATTTCAATAAGCTACCTACAAAGGAGCTAAATAAACAAGAAAGCAAAAAACCAAACCCAAAATTAGTAGCAAGAAAGAATTAACAAAGAGAAGAGAAATAATTGAACTTGAGACTAAAATTAACACATGAATGATGAAAGAAAAGGAGACTTTTTGAAAAGGTTAACAAAATTGACAAATCTTTAGCTGGACTAAACAAGAAACAAAAAAGCTAGACCCAAATAAATAAGATCAGAAATGAAAAGGGCAGCATTAGAACTGATACTGTCAAATAAAAAGATCATTAAGATTATTTAGAATTATAGCCAATAAATTAGAAGGCCTAGGAAAAATGGATTAATATCAAAACACATACCTTACTAAAACTAAATGATGATGACAAGAGAGTAAAAACAGATCAATAACAAGTCATTAGATTGAAAGAATCTTCTAATAAGGGAAAACACTGGGCTGAAGGATTTCACTCATGAATTTTACTAAACCTTTAAAAAGAAACCCCAACTGTTCTCCAACTATTCCCATAGAACCCTCCCAAATTCATTCTATGAAGCTTACTGTATCCTTACATTATTAAAACAGGTAAGAACTCAACAACAAAAGGTAAAAAAATACAGGGAACAGTCTTTCTGATTTTCATAGATGGAAAATTTGCCAAAAAAAATAATAGCAAGTAGAATGAGATATCACTCAAAATAAGATTACACACCATGATCAAGAGGGACTTATTACAGGGATATAAGAATGTTTTGACAGAAACAAACCTATAAATGAAAAAAAAATCACATCAAGAGAATGAAAATAAATAAGATAAAATTAACCTAGTGGATGCCAAAAATATACAATAAAAGTCAAATAGCAAGATAGTTAAAAACTCAAAAAAATTAAATAGAGGAAGAATATACATCAACATAATAGCAACTGTATATTATAAACAAAATCTCATACCATACTGAATTGGGAAAAACTGAAATTGTTTTTTATTGGGTGGGAATAAGACAAGAATAGATACTTTCATCATTTTTAACATAATGTTAAAGTTTAAGTCAGGGCAAAAAAAGACAAAGAGGAAATAAGAAGGAGCATGTAGAGAATAAAGGAGGAGGTCAAATTATCCATGTTTTTGGATAGAAAAGCCTAAAGACTTATTAAACAACAAAAATATTAGAAATTATAAACAAATTATGTAGGGTTTTGTGACCCCCCCCCCAAAAAAAACCCAAGGAAATATTAGAAGCTTTTTAGTACACCAATGTCAAAATGAAATTAAGAGAGCAATTGGTTTCACTAATAGCTACAAAAACCAAAGTAAAACAAAACTAAAACAATAAAACCTTTGGAATAAAGTTAGACCAGGACATGAATGATCTTCACATTGTATAATTGAAACTATACAATGATTTCTATAATGAAATTGAGAAGGACACAGAAAAAGTTGAAACACATCTAATTTTTATGGATTGTTAGAATTAATACTGTAAAAGTGTTCATACTATCCAAATTTCTCTATGGATCCTTGAAATTTCTATCAAAATATCAGTTATATTCTTCACAAAACTAGAAAACACAATTATCAGTAAAGGAGGGAGAACATGTTTGTATCAAGGAAAATCTCTTCAATAAATGGTACTGTGAAAACTCTCAGTGCATAAGCAGAAGACAGAAAATTGATTTTGATCTCTCATTAAACACAATGATCAAATAAAAATGGATAAATGACTCAATGACTTAAGTGCAAACCTTAAATCTATAAAACTCTGAGAAGAGAGCATAGATTAAAAGTGAAGGGATGAAAAATTTTTGGATAGGACCCTAAAGGCACAGGCAACAAAAGCAAAGTTGATGAACAGAATCATATAATTCTAAAATATCTTTCTCGTAGCCAAGTAAGTAATCAATAGACTAAAGAGTCCACCTACTGAATGCAAGAAAATATTTGGAAAATGTACATAAGAAAATTTCAGAATATATAAAGAACTCAACAGCAACAATGACAAGAACAACAGAATCCAATGAACATTTGGTGAATGGTTAATTACGTTAGTTCATATATGATTATACAACATTGAATCCACTTTTATATATTTATAATTATAACACACTAATTAAAATGATAATGAAAGAAATAGAAGGGAGATCAGTAGAATAGAGCAAGAAGAGGAAGGAAGGGAGGGAAAGGAGAGAAAATAAGATTGATCAAATTATATTATATGCCTGTATGAATATGGCATAATGAATTCTATTATTGTATATAGTTATAGTGTACCAATAAAAATGGTGAATGGCCCTTCTAGATATTTCTCAGTATAGGATATAAAAATTTCTAGCTTTTATATGAAAAAATGTACATCATTAACTCAGGGAAATCAAACCCAAACCATATTTAGATGACATCTCACTCTGGTTAGAATGACTACCTCAAAAATACAAAGAATAACAAATGCTGGTGTGAAAAGATGGACTCTTTACAGTGAGGATGGAAATATAACTCAGTAAAGCCATTATGGAAAACACCAAGAAATTCCTCAAAAGTTTAGAAAGAGAACACCCATTTGTTCCAGCTATTCCAGTACTAAATGTATATATATGTAGAAATTAAATTCAGTATGCCAAAGAGACATTTATATTCCTGTATTTTGGGAAGCACTGTTCACAATATTCAAGATCCAGAATCAACCTAGGTGTTCATTGATAGGTAAGTGCATAAATAAAATACAGTATGTACACAGAGTGTAATATTTTCTAGTCATAAACAAATAATGAAATTCTGTCACTTGTAACATAGAGGGAACTGAAGGACGATGAAGAAGCCGGGAACAGAGAGACTAATAGGGCATCTGTTACTTAATATGGAGCTCAAAAGTTGACCTTAAATAAATAGAGATGAGAATACTGGTTACTGGAGCCTGGGAATGATGTGGGGGAGAAGGAGATAGAGAAAGGATGGTTAATGAGTACAGGGTTGCAATTGAACAGGTGGAAGAAATTCTTATGCTCCATTGCATGCTAGAATAACTATGGTTAATAATAAATCATTAAATATTTCAAAATTGCTACTGTAGAGAATTCTGAATGTTGCCTACACAAGAAATGATAAACATCTGAAGTGACAGATACACCAATTTTCTGAAAAGTCACATTTAGCTGTGCATGGTAGCTGTGCCTATAGTCCCATCTGGTCAGGAGTCTGGGGTGGGAATATGAACCAGCCCAGGAGTTTAAGATCAGCCTGAACACAGGAAAACTTGGTAACAGAAGAAAATTTGATTATATTATATTCCATTTACATGTATGTTTACTGTGTGTAAACAATGAAAATATATTTAAAACAGTCATTGAGACTACATATTAAGGTAAAGGTCAAAAAATGAATGAAATTTTCTTATTTAAAATGTTTAGTTTAACCTATTAAATTTATATTCCTAAAAATGTGAGATGGTGCAAAATGACCACATCATATGTGTCAAAATTAGCCTTTATTCCTCATTATGTATGTCATATTTAATAAAATTAGAACTACAATTATTCTTTCTGTGCTTTATCAGACAAAGATAGTTTAGTCCGGAGACAATAATGGGATTTTTTAGAGTAACATTATGAGTTTTCATTGGAATCATTATGCAGAATCCTTGAATCTTTTTTAAATGTGTCAAAAAATAAATGTGTACATTAATCATTCATTATATATATATATGTGTGTGTGTGTGTGTGTGTGTGTGTGTGTGTGTGTATACATTTCAGACAGAAGTACTGTTTCTTTTCATAGACTAAGTAATTAGGAGAACCAGGAGGAATTTTTCTTTTCTTTTGTATTGTTTCAATAAAAATAAAACACAATATGTTAAAAAGTCAATATAGTTTGAATATAAAGTTTTCCAGTGATGACATCTCTTACCTCCTCAGAAGAGGTGACATCTCTTACCTCCTCAGAAGAGTCAGCACTCTGGGGGTGGGGGCGGTGAGGGAAAGGAATTAATTAATATTTTAATTTTATAACTTAAGATTGATTATAAATGACTACTTGCCACAATTACAATTAAACAGAAGGAAAGCAAAACATTGAGTAGATGATACACTACTACTATATATTATTTTAAAATTAATTATTTCATAATTAATGTGTTATAGTCGAGTACCTATTCTCTTCCATCCATATTTCTTAAATGTGTGAAATGGAGAAAAACTTTCTTGAGCATAGATAGGAAACAAAAGTTGAAAGTGACATTTTAAATTTTTTAATATGGATAATTTTTAAGTAGGTCATAAGCTATTTAGAGCCAAATACTTAAGGAGATAATAGAGTCTACCATTATCCCTTTCTCTATTCTTCTTAGCATTTTATTCCTCCTTATGTCATTTTGTAATGAAATGTGAAAAATGCTGGACTCGTAATTTGTTGTCTAAAGCACTCATGGAATTACTGTGTCACTGGAAGTAATATTATTTGTGACTTCATTCCCAGTTACTATGTAAAAAGAAGAGGAGAGGATGGGAGGAGGAGGAAGAATAATCTGAAGACCCCTGTCTGGTAAAGATTTCCATGTATTTTATAAGCTCTCGGTATCTTTAATTCTGAAACCCATTTAAGTGTTTTATTTTTATATAAAGCTAATTACATTTGAATGCATAAGACGATATATTGGAAATTTATTCTATGGCCTTAGTAAACTTTTATATTATATTTTATATTATTATTATTATTATTATTATTATTATTATTATTATTTCAAGGAATCTAAACCTATGAAAACATTAAATTTCTAAAGTCACATTCTAATAAGTGCTAATATAGTCTAGAACACATGAAGTAAGACAGAATCTTTGGAGAGTTACTGAGAACACATTCTTCACAATTTCCTGATACACTTACTATCATGGAAACCATGAGAGCCAGGAGAAAGGCCAAGACCAGGAACCTCATATTGGCTGAGTCCTGTGAAGGCACAAGTGAGAATCACTAAACTGTTTATCCCTGCACTCACACAAAAAGGATTCATTCTTCACACTGTACTACAAAGCTTTGGAAAAAACTAGAGAAACAAAGATGATTAAAACACATTGTCAGATATTACAAAACATGGGAATTGGTTGGAGATTCTGATAAATGCTAATATAGTCCAGAACACATGAAATAAGACAGATGAGCAAAAAGGTGTGCTCTGAAAACACTGAGAACTATAAAAACAAATAAATATTGTAATATGGAAAAAGAATGGGACATTAAAATAAAAACTCTTATACAGTGTTAATTTTAAAGAATAACAGATTTGATTCAATGTAGAAAAAAGGCTATAAAATATGATGGAAATATTTACTATGGGGATATACTACTCTGAAAAGTTTACTTACATGATATATACAATTGGCAAGAGTATTTATGCTATTTCCCTACCAACTACAAATTTAAACCTTAATTATAATATAATATAAAAGTCATTATTTGAAAAATAAATATCAGATGTCTCATCAAGAAAACAAAAGACTCTGGTAGTTCCCACCAAACAGGGAAAAGGAACATGCCCATCCTTTTCTAAACATGCAATTTGTACAATGATTGTTGAAATCAGCCCTGAGGATGTGAGATCCTGAACTCACCTTCACATCCTGACCTGGGATCATCAAATCCTTATTACTTCTCTATGAAAAATCATCAATAGATAATATGTATCATGATAAATGATTTTTAATTAATTTTAATAAGAAAAGGATAGACACATCATGTTACATTGTTCGTGAATAAGTTACCTGTACTAAAAATGAGACTGAAGAGTCAAAGAAGCTGCAGAGGCTGAGCAGAAGAGATGTGAGGTGCTCCCCTAGAGGGCTGGTGTATCTAAACACACTGAAATGTCACCTTTGTTTTTCTAAATAATGTCTGGATCTAGGAAACTGGAAAGGATGCCCACAATCTGTCTCTACAACTCTAACATCAATTTAACAATGTGAGTTTTACAGGAGAATATTGTGAAGACCATGTGACCGGAAAACAAATAGACCCATCAAATGCTGATCTCTCTGTCAGTGGAGGCTTGTGAGGAGAAGACAGTGGGAAAACACATTCTGGATGACACGGAGCATAGAAATGATTGAAACGAGGAAAATTGTTTTGATAGATCCTCATGTATTTTGTTCCAACAAATGTACCTTAAGCTTGTATCATGCCAAAAATGTTATTCATCATTTTATCAATATTTGACCTGTTCTGTAATAAATTAATGGGAACTAGCCTGACTTAATTGGAGTCATTATTTTGCTCAAATGTGTTTCCTATGGATCATTATTTAAAATGTACTTTTGCCTTATTCCATTCACTTGAATACTTGAAGTCATAAACTAGGTGCAAACATTTGATGAAATTCAGTGATTTCTAGATATTCTATGATAAAACTCTTCTTATGTTTGTTATAACTCTAAGAACTTAGTGTTATATTTTTCTCACAGCAACTGGGTACTTATGAGTGGGAATTTGTTTTCCTTATTGTCTGTATGAACTCATGTTCCTCGATCAAAGCTATGTCTTTATATTATTACAATAAACACAAGGAAAAAAACACTGCATCCATTGGGTACTTTGTATAAATATCCACTTGCTTGCTGCTGGATAATTTCTAATATTCATTCTCAGAACTGAATATTAGATATCTTTTATGAAATCTGGATAAATTATAAAGCCTCATGCATTTTTATTCAGAAAGTGGCACAGTGGATCAGCAGAATCAGCACAACATGTAAGCCTTATTTCATTTTTTGAAATAAAAATTCCTGGTTCATTTTTCCCAATTTGATGAGCAAGGTTGTAATATGCATTTGAACAACATCATCAGGTGATTCTATGAACTCTAAAATTGGACAAATGATATAATCAATGCGTTTTATGTCTTTAGATTTGATTTCATAAGGAGAAATTAGGTCAACTTCATATTAAAGTTTTTTAAAACAATGTTTTTAAACAATCTTCTATGTCATAGTGGAACTACACATTGAGAATTACGATTATTCTTGAGTTGTAAAAAATTGAAAAGTTTTCTTAAATAATTTCAGACCAAATTTTTCTTAAATTATTGTATTTTTGTTATGTGATCCAATCATTTTATGTACATGTTCATTGTTGCAGGAAAAGTGAAACAAATTTTGAGTGTGTTATGAATGGAACAAAGATACATGGGGTTCAGTAACTATTCAAATATGTCTGAATTTTGTAAATGAACCCCTCTTTATTTATTTTGGAAGTGCAGGTTGTTTTTCTTCTTCTTTCTGTCCTTAACTTTCTTCTCTGATTTACTCCTTATTAATTTACTCCACCAGTATTCATGGCCTAGTACACAAGATACTAATGCTTCAAGGATCACCAAACAACTTCCCACAAGTTAACAAATGCGGGTTAAAAGATGTTTGAGCTGGTGCAGTGGCACACACCTATAATTCCAGTAGCAGGGGAGACTAAGACAAGAAGATCTTGAGTTCAAAGCCAGCCTCAGCAAAGGTCAGGTGCTTACCAACTCAGTGAGACCCTGTCTCTAAAAAAGATACAAAAACAGGCTAGAGATGTGACTCAGTGGTCAAATGTCCCTGAGTTCAATCCCTAGTACAAAAAAAAAAAAAAAAAAAGGTTGAATCCACAATTAAAGTTAAATCATTGATATTGAGTTTGGAACACAAAAATGTGGGTATTATTCCCCCATTATTTTCTACTTCAACAATTTAAAAAAGAGGAGGCACAGTGTACAGCAGTGTGAAACAGGAGTAGTGCTCTGTAAACAAAGAAGGAAACTCATGTGCTATAATCCTATGCTCAAGAACAGTACAGCTAATTATAAAAGACTGATGGACCATAACATGTCTGATATTATATAATTGAGCAAATCAAATGCCTTATTATCTATAAGCAAAACAATGTTCTTTGAAAATACCAACTGCAATTGCCTATGAATATGCCATGGTGTTCATTTAAAAGGGAAATATCATTGAAGGCCCAGGGGGATATTAGAGGTGTGGGTTTTCATAGGTGCTTTAAGGATGCTTCTCAAGAATGGATATTTAGAGTGATGTTTGTCCTAAGACTTCCTATTCCACGTTTTCTTTCCGTCCCCTAATATTTAAGCTTCTAATGAAAGTGTGGTACAGTCCATCACCAAAACTTACCCTAATTACTTTTTATCTAAAAGATGATCATGATGTATGTATATGTTTTAATTATTTAAAAATACTGCAGTTGACCATATAGAAGAGTGTGTGACTATCTAGAACCCCTTTAACACTACATTACAGTGTCAAACTGGGTACCTAATCGTTAGGGTCTAACTGTATAACTAATGAAGCAGACAAGGTTGAGGTAACCTTGGAAACAGAAATCCAGGAACAGATTAATTACATATGTTTAAATTAGGGAAAAGCATGTGCATGCTAGTTCTATAACTTAAGAACTTGTCATCTTATGGATTGTATTCAAAACTCTGAAAATAGAAATTTTACAGGACTGACATATCAAGTCCTTAGAAGACGTAGGCTGAGGATAGATCTTCTATATCACTCCAATGTAATGAGAGAGAGAAAATAGAGAAGTTGATGAAAATCTCTGAGTAGGAAAGAATAACTGAAAAGAAGAATATTTCCAGTTAAGGTGTGTATTATAGAAACAAAGGGGATGAAATTTCATGAAGCAAAGCTTAGTGCCCATGAGCAAATATTGCAATCTACTTGGAGATTGCTTACGTCATGAAACTGCAGTTGTCTCTGGAAAACTGTTACCATATTCGTTAAATCTGGGTTAAATGGGAATATGTAGAAATTACACTGCAAATAGGTATTGCTCAAATATAAATTTAGGTATTGTCCTTGTGATTTTCATTATCACAATCTTCATTAGAAACAAGTATTCAGAGGTGGTGCTTTGGGAAAGAGATTGTTGATCAGTGGTCTCTGGTCTCATCAACAGATTAATCCACTGAGGGATTTATATTTAATGGTGTTATTGGAAGTGGTAGAAATGGTCAGTGTGGTGACTAGTTGGAAGAAGGTTACTAGAGATGTGTCCTAGAAAGGGTGAATCTTGTTCTTGGCCCCTTCCTTGCACTCTCTTTCAGTCCTTCCCTCTGTTCCTAATGGCCATGATGTGGGCAGCTTCCTGTGATGCTCTAAGGCTTCAATGTTTCTGCCTAGGAGCCAGTTGATGACAGGCTGAGACCTCTGAAATAGGAGCCAACTAAATCTTCTCTCCTACATTGTTTCTCAGGTATTTTATCCCACTATTGGAAGGCTCACTAACACATTGGTGTAATATTAGTTTTCCTTCTTCTAGTTGTCTATTTGAATTTTGTTTGCCGCGGCCTCTCAATGTTCTTGTCTTACAAATCATATGGGTGATATTTATAAAATGCAGATTCTGACTCCACTGTTCTCAATGTGGCTTTACTCTCTGAATTTCTCACAAGTCCCCAGATTATGCTTTTACAGCTTCTGTAGCTTCTGCAAAGATATTTCAGGAGGAAAAGTTTTAAGCAACATCCAGGCACAGCTCCAGTGGCAGGATGGGCTGTAGTCCCATAAACCATTCTGATCATGGTTTTATATACCATGTCTTATAATAGTCTCATCAATTCTACAAGGTCATAGGTATCATAATACCTAGTTTGTTGATGATAAGATTGAGATTTATAGTGGATTCAGAATAGTTCATGGTCATGAGTAGTTGTTGTCAGGTCAGGCACAAACACAGGTATTCCCTTCCCGCAACACAGCGTCTCAGCCTGAGCAGAGCAGAAACTGATTCTCAGAAGGATTTAGATAAATAATTATATTATTGTAGGTATACATTAGACTGTTTTAAAGTGAGGTTACATTTAGTTTGATGAATTGATTTTTTTTTCTTCTCCCAACTGTCAGCACCAATACAACAAGAAACAAAATATGTAACTAAACTCAAATTCTCCTTTAGTCATTTCCTGTGGTTACTGCGTAGTGTTATGATATGCATAGAGAAACAATGGAGGGGGTACTAGGGATTGAATTCAGGGGCACTCAACCACTGAGCCACATCCCCAGTCCTATTTGGTATTTTATTAAGATACAGGGTCTCATTGAATTGCTTACCGCCTTGCCATTGCTAAGGCTAATTTTGAACTTGTGACCCTCCTGCCTCAGCCTCCAGAGCTGCTGAGATCACAAGTGTATGCCACCATCACCAGGTGAGAGAAAAAAAAAATGGAAGTTGTGGCAATCATAGATATCCTGTAAAGTATATATCTAGGGAAACTTTTTCTTCAAATACACAAAAATGAATGAATTACAGAGAATTGAAAAAAATGCCTATTCATGTATTTCACAATAATTTCCATTAAAAACAGAATGTTTATGATGATAAAAACTTAAGATTCAGCAACATTATTTTGTTTTCAAATTTTAAAATAAGTTTTCATTTCTATAAGGAAAACATTTAAAATGTAAATATGATAAAACATTTACATTTTTACTGTTTATTGGTAATTTTGTTGTTTTATAATATGCAGAACAACTGATTACCACCAAACATTTCAGATGAACTTTAAATCTACTTCATAATGTTTCATCCAAGCTACAATTTTGCCAATCTTTGCATATCACAGGGACAGGGAAATTCAATATTTCCAATTTAAATAGAATTGCTCATTTTTATTTTTGATGTATAGTGATCTTACTGACTCCTAAAACTCCTACATTCTTTAATATTCAGTTAATCTATTATCCTTCACCCTCCTCTATATTTGTTTTATTTGGTGTCATTTTTATTCCTCTGTTTATTATGGTAGTAAGAAGAATTTTTGAGATCCTTTCACATTGATATGGCATGCCAAACATTTCAAGCAGAATAACAGCTATTATGAAAAATATGACATAAATAAAAAATTTGATCTTATTTAACATGGTCAATTTAACATTGTGACTTTAAAGCCTGAAAAAATGAGAAGGCTTGAAACATACCACGTTAAATATGTAGACATGCATAATACTCTTTTAGGCATAAGTTATAAGTAATAAAATTAGAATTTCAACAATTGATTAGGTCAAGAAATTATTTATCAGACAAAGACAATTAAGTTAGGAAGTAATGTTGGCTTCTCTAGGATGGCATTGTCAGTATCCATCTAAATAACTACAGAATATCCATGGATTTTGGTAAAAGCACCAGTGAATCATAAACAAATGCAATTTTATTGTATTCTTTAGCCATTCGTGGTATGAATATATTTTAAAAATAAGTATTGATTCCTTTTACACATTAGATACTCAGAGAAGAAAATATATTTGGAGTGTGCAACATTATTAAACTATTTCATGGTATTTGTTTCTATACTAAAGGCATTTTTGTAAAACTTTTTTAAGAATTAAAAATTCAATACATATTTGATTAACAAGTTTCATAGTGAATGAAAGTATTTTACCTTTCTTAGTAAAAAGAGAACAAGAAAATAGTTAACATCCTAATTTTGTAATTGAAGGTTGAATATCAAATGCATTATTTGTTGCAATTATGATTACATAGATTGAAGGCAAAGTCATTGGGAGATGATAAACTAGCTTGTTATTAATGCTTAATGACATCCTTAAGATGAGTAAAAAGTTGGCTTTGTATATTTAATTTCTTATATTCAAATATAAGTGTTTTTTGAGAATTAAAATATCCATGCCATTGTTAATAAAAAATTCAAATTGAAATGAAGTGACAAGGAAAGTATTTGTGACTACTATGAGAAATTAAATTTTATTTATATATTGAAATTAAGTTGTCTTTTTATACATATGTGTAGATATAGATACATGGATGGATAGATAAGGAATTAGATAAATAGATCTTCAGATACATATATACATTTTTATTTAAGAGGCTTAGAAAATATTTCCAAATAAATGCAATGATAAAAATTAGAAAAAAATAGAAATGATAAAAAGGTTTTTATATGCCAAATGACAAGCAAAATAAGAGTAAAAAAATTGAATATATAAGGTAGAAAAGTTGAACCCTTACATAGTATAAATTTTGCAGAACAAGAGTTCTGCTTTAAATGCAGAAAGGCCAATGAAAAGGTAAAGGGACATTTTACTGATGAGAATATAGTAATTTGAAAAGTCAGTTTAACACTAGAATACATACATTTCTAAAAAGAAGTTATTTTATTGTCTACATTGAACTTAAAATTTAAGTTATATTTAATACCAGTTATTCATTTCAGATATATGGTTGAAGAAATAAGAAAACTGTGGGAATTTCTGCCAAACAGGGAAGAAGATGCATGCTCTCTCCATATTCTGCATTATTTGTTTTGTACAATGATTACTGAGATCAGCTGAAGGGAACCAAGTCACTGAAATCATGTTCAGATACTTACATGGGGTCTTTTTTATGAAGGAATTTAAAATTTGTTTTTAATTGATTTTAACCAGTGAGAGATTTTACTAAGGCAAGTAGATTGTGGTTGTAGGAGGTGTGGCACTGGGGGTGTAGTTTTGGGGTATATATTTTGTATCTGGCAAGTAGAGTCTCTCTTTCTGCTTTCTGATTGTCATGTGAGCCACTTCCCTCTGCCATACTCTTCTGCTATGATATTCTGCCTTACCTGGAGCCCCAAGGGATTGAGCTGGCTGTCCATATACTGAGACCTCTGAAACTGTGAGCCTCCAAATAAAATTTTCCTCCTCTACAATTTTTCTTTTAGTCACAACAAAGAAAAAGCTGATTAAAACATCATTTATGTGACAATTTTATGGAAACTTAAAATAATGCCCTAAACTTGTTCTTACAAATACTAACAGTAAACGTAAAAGGCTGACTTTTTAAATAAATTATTATGAACACCAAAGACTTAAAGGAAGAAAATTAAATTCCCAAACATTACTATCAGGTACAGTATGAAATATTTAGTACTAAACACCTAGGGTCATTTTACTTTAAATATGAGAATAATTTTATCCGACAGTATTCCAGAGTTTTTGGAATTTCAGAAAATGTTTACATATATCTTATGACTTAAAATATTCTAAAATCAGTGGAATAAGGCATAAGTACATTTTAAGTAATAATCTATAGGAAACAAATTTGAAGTAAATAATGAAAAGAAATAAGAGACAACTCACAGAATAGGAAGTAGTTGCAAAGTATTTACCTGACAAGGTATTAATTTCTATAATATGTAAGGGGCTCAAACAACAGCAAAAATAGCAAAGAATCTGATTTAGGAATATATGAATGACCTGAATAGACCTTTCTAAAAACAGGGTATATAAATTGCTAACAAATATGTGAACAAATTATCATCCGTAAACATCAGAAAAATTCAAATCAAATGGCATCTCACTCATGTTAGAATGGCTGGTCTCAAAAACAAAGAACAAATGCTGATGAGAATGTGACAAAATCAGGACTCTCACACACTGTTTGTGAGAATGTGAGTAAATTCAGCCATTATGGAAACAGTTAGAAGTTTCTTCAAAAATTTAGAAATAGAACAGCCACATTTTCTATGTATCCCACTGAAGCGTATATGTTCAACAGAATTGAAAGAGTATACTGACAAGACATCTACAAGTGCATGTTTATTACAGCGCTATCCATAGTGGTTTAGTTGATTCTGAAATCAGTCTAGGTGTTCATTGATAGGTGAATGGATAAAGAAAATGTGGTGTACATACACAATGTAATATTTCCAACTATAAATAAAGAATAAATTTCTGGTATTTGCAGACACATGAATGGAATTGAAGGACATTATGTTAAGTGCAATAAGTCAGGGACAGAGAGCCAAACACTTCATGTTCTTAATAATAGTTGGAAGCTAAAAAGTTAATCTTAGGGAAATAGCATTGAGAATACTCATTACCAGAGACTGGGAAGGGTGTGGGTGTTGGACAGGCAGAGATGGAGAAAGGATGCTTATTGGGTACAGGGGTGCAGTGCACAGTTTTTACTCAATAGTATGTTAAAATATTTATGATTGACAGTAAATAATTAAGTATTTCAAAATAGCTTGTAGAGAAAATTTTGAATGTTCCTGTATAAGAAAAAAAATCATGAGGTGATAGATATGCCAGTTAATCTGATTTGGTTATTACATATTATATACAAGAGACTGGTGTGGTACATCTGATCTTTAGTCCCAGCCATTTGGAAAGCTGAGACTGGAAGTTTGCTTGAATCCAGGAGTTTGAAACCTGCTGGAGCAACATAGAAACTTTCTATTCCAAAAACAAAAAAAAGTAATTTTATATACCATTTGAATGTGCAATTAATGTGCCATTTAACATAAAAATACATTTAAAAGAATTGAGATGCATATTTAGATAAATGCCCAAATTTAAATTTACTTTCTTAATTACCATGTTTAGTTAAATCTATTTTAAATTTATAATCCTAAAACTATTAGAAGGTAGAAACTTAATGTGTCATATATGTCATTCCCTGCCTCTACTCTTTATTAGGCATATCTTATATTTAATAGAGTTACAACTTGAAATATCATTTACTCCAAGGCAATGATTTATCAGATGATGATAGTTTAGTTCTGGAGCTAATTTAGATGTGTATCCAACTATTGCACAAGATAATCAGTTCTTTCTCCAATGCATTATAAATTAATGACATCAATGTGCATATTAAGCATTCATAATGTACACACATTTTAGACAGAAGTATTGTTTCTTCTTATAGAATTCTATATCAGGAAAAATATATTTTGGACTGTACAAAATAATCACTTCAGCCTATAGTCTTAAATGTGTGAAATAGAGAAAAAATTAATTACCATAGATGGGAAATTGAAATTAAAAGTAAAATTTTATATTTTATATGGATTTTTAAAAGTAACTCAAAACTATTTATATTCAAATATATGATAGGCTGATAGAGTCTACCATTATAGATTTTTTTCTAATCTATTCTTTTGTAACATAATGTAATAAATGATACTCTCAAAAGCAACGTGTTGTCCAAAATAATCATAGAATTAGTGGGTTATTTGAAGTATTATTAGTTTTTGTTGGCAAGTTTCCCATTCACTAGACATAAAGAAAAAGAGAAGGAAGAAAAAGAGGAGGACAAAGACTAAGAGTTCCAGCCAGGTGAGTAAAGTCTTTCTCAGTAACACAGACCAGTGAAAGAAAGCAGAAGCTGGGCAGTGGAACTTTGGTAGACTTACAGCTTATTTAAGAATGAAAAACAGAAGCTTTATTTGAGCAAGGCTGGAATGAGTGTTTGTGAACTTGAGCAGATAGGCTGTGTGTGAAACAACTTGAGAATTCCTCTTTGGATGTACTGCAAAACTGGGTTACTTTAATGGACTTTGTTCTTTTTTCTAATTCTTCTAATGTCTCATAACCTAGAAGTTTGTATCCTACTGATAATTAAGGAGAACACATTCTTAACAATTTTTGATGATCATGGAAATGGTAAGAGCCAGGAGAAGCCAAGATGAGGAACTTCATATTGGCCTGAGTCCTAAGAAAGCACAGTGAGAATGAGTAATACTAGCCTTCATTCCTGCCTTCACACACACACACACACACACACACACACACACACACACAAACACACAAACATTTATCAACCACACTGGGCTTCAAAACATATTAGAGATTCAAAGATAAATAAATACATGGCCTGATGTCACAGAACATAGTGATTGGCTCAGATATTTTTGAATATAGAGGAGTGTTGTGATGTGGAAAAAAAAAACTAAAGTGTTACAAAAATACACAAGTGAATTTCTGAAGTAGATGAAGAGAACTGAAACCTAAGGTGAAGAAAAGTTATAGTTTACTCAGTTTATTCAGGATAAGGAAAATGACATTTTGGAAGACTGCAAAGAGACAAAACTGAGAGACAGGATACCATGTCAAAAGCAAATATTTCAGCCTGTGAGCAGGGCAAGAGTTAGAGATAGGATGACCAGTTAGACCGGTATGATACATAGGGACATACATAATGTCATGAGGGATGGCTGTAAGAAGGCATAATAAAAAGATATATTTAGAAAGAAGGACAATAAGTCATAGGGACTGGCTTTATAGTAAAGTCATGGAAAATGACCCATGTTTCTATATTGAGAATTAGAACATTAAAAATATTATTAAGAGAAAAATCAAATTGAAAAGAAGTGACAGGAAAAATACACATAATTATTTTGAGAAATTTAATTATATTCATGTATTTATTGAGATAGATGATCAGAGAAGATTTAAAATAAACATATATATGTGTATATATGTACATATATATTTGAAACACATATGTTGCATATATATAAATAGAAAGATAGGCAGACAGATAAATATATAGAGGAGGGATGTATAGATATACTAAAGATAGAAGGATGTAAATACATTTGTTTATAGTTAAGAGGTTTGAAAATTATAACTTAAGAAAAATTATGACAAACATGAGCAAAATTTTCTTTTATGGCAACTTCCAGATAAAATGGGAAAAATATCAAGAAAATGAATAGGTAATACAAAGTGTCTGTTAAAATGTATTAATTTTAAGAAATAACAAATCTATTTTCCATGCTAAAAACTGTTTGTGAAAAGCTTATTGAAATTGCTTAGTCAGGAGAACAAACTAACCCTAAAAATTTACTTAAAACTTTGATACTATTGTGCCATACATTTGGCAAAAGACAACCAAGTCTACTTAATTTGAATTCAACCAGTAAATTTAATATAACAGTCTTGATTCAGAAAGTAAATATCAGATATAAAGATGCTATGCCAAAAATGTTAGTTACCATTTACCAAATTTTACCTGTTCTGCGATAAATAATAGCCAGTATGAAAGAATTTGAATAATTATTGATCTCAAATTGGTTTCCTATAAATCTGTATTTAAAATGTACTTTTCTCTTATTCCATTCACTAGAGAATGTTTGAAGTCACACACTAGATGCAAACATTTGCTGAAATTCAGTAATTTTGGAATCTTCTATGATAAAACTGTTCTCAAACATATTGTGAACATAGGAGTTTAGTATCATATATCTCACACATCAACTGGGAATTCGATTTCTATTGAGTCTTTAGGGATTCATGTTCCTCAAGAGAAGACAGAAGCCATATGTTTACATGATTACAATTCGAGAAAAGAAAAAAAGCATTCACTGCATTTGTAGGAAAATTTAAATAACATTCACTTTCTTGGTACTAGATGGGCAATCCCTATTCTCAGAACTGAATGTTGGAAAATTGTTTGTAATGTTTGGATAAATTCACTTTTATTCAAAATGTGGTACAGTAGATGGTCAGAATCAGCACAAGGATGGAACATGTTTGAAATGGAATCTATTGATCCCTCCTTCCAACATTGATAAATCTGAGTCCTGGGGTGCACTAGGGACATGCATTGACTAACATCTCCAGGTGACTCTCTGTGAACTATAAAGTTAGCAATTTGACATAATGCATTATGTGTCTTTAGATTTGATTTTATAAACAGAACCTATGGTTTATAATTATATAAAGATATTTAAAGCAGCATTTATTAGATGAATATTTTATGCTTATTGGTAGAGCACTATTGAAAATTATTGTATTCTCTGGATAACATACAATAAAATGTCAATGTTTCCTTAAATAAATTAACTTGGAACACATTATTATTATTATTCCTGCTTTTTTGTTATCTGACCTAATCATCCTAGATCTACGGTTCCTTCTCATATGAAAGCCAATTAAATGTCTAGTAATTTTCAGTGGAACAAAAGATAAACAGAGTTCAGTGACTATAGAAATATGTCTGATTTTAAAGAATAAACCTTACTGTAGTCATATTGAAAGTCCCCATTGATTCCTTTCCTTCCTATTTTTCCTTCCCTCCATCCTTAACTTTCATTCATTTCTTCATTAATTCATTTAACCAGCATTTTAACCATTGTTATTATAGATCTATGGTGTAATGAACAAGCACACTAATGCTTCCATGGCACTGCCAAGCAAAAAGGTCCTCCCAGAGAACAAGTAGACTCAATAAAATCCTGAAAACTTACATCAAGTATACCTAAGTTGGAATACCACAATGTAGGCATTGATTCCTTCATTTTCTCCTTCAAATTTTGGAAGGGCAAGAATTGCTTATGACAGTGAGAAATGAGAATAGTGCCCTGTAAAAACAGAAGTAACCTCTTGTGTTAATTATAGTCCCATTCTCAGGAACAGCAGATTATTTTAGAAGACTGATGGATTACAATGTGTTTGACATTTTATAATTAAGTAACACAGATACCTTATTATCTATAACCAACACTGCGGTCTTTGAAAATGCCATGGTGTTCATTTACAAGGGAAATATCATATTAGATTTTCCCAGTGATATCACATTACAAAGTCCACTGATATTTGTGCTGGACTTTCCTCCCCTACTCTTTCTTCTGTAGTTGTGACAAATATCCATCCTGTTTATTTTTTAACAGGATGCCATGTATCTGTTTGAATGACTAAAAAGTATTGCAACTGACAATATGGAAAAATATGTGACTGTCTACTAGATAGCCATAGATTTTCTTTGGCACAGAGCATATACAGTGACAGGCTATGTTTCTGATCTTCATGGGCTTAATTTATAAGCCCCTGAAACAAAGTTAAGGCAAGTACAGGAACAGAAGTTTATAGTGTGAGTTTCAGCTGCAGAGAGGAGGGTACACATAGAAGTCTAGATTTGGAATTTAGCTTATTGATTTTATTCAAACTTTGACAATAGAAAAAATGGTACAAAAAAGATGTGTCAAGTCAAAAGAGCAGTAGGCTAAGCAGATGTCCTATATTTTTAATTTAATATGTTAGAAAAAATAGAGAAGTTCATGAAAATCTCAGAGAAGGAAAAAAATAGTAGACGAGAAGAACATTTCCAGGCAATTTGTATATTGTGGAAGTCAAGGAGCAAAATTTCAAGAAGGAAAAGATAATTGCCCACAAATAAAGACTTCAGTGAGCTTTGAAGTTGCTCAATGTCATCAAACTACAGTTTTCTCATCTGGAAAGCGTTATTATAGTAGTTGGAGCAGGATTAAATGAGAATGTGTATAAGGGATGCTGCAAATAGGAATTGCTTATATATAAACATTAGGCATTATAATTTTTATTTTTACCATCATAATCTTCATTGGGAAGAACATTTTGTTTTTCTGGGACCTTGAGCATGCTAAGCAGAAATGTTTCACTGAACTATATCCCCAATTCCATAAAGATCCTCATAAAAATAATTCTTTAAAAGTGATGGAGGAAATGAAAAACAAGGTACAGAGCAAAAATGTCTTTGAACAAACACGAGGGTCACTTTGAATCTTAAAACAGGAGGGAGATTGAAGGAGCCATAGATTCCTTCATAGAAGAGTGAGAATGAATACCTTAAAATAGTAGTACCAAATATATTCAAATATATATAAATTGTTTTCTTCATTTGACTATTACATGACTAGAGACAAATGTTTCATAAACTTGATGTATTAGGACATCTCTGTGGTTCCTCAGCATCAATTTAAGGCTATAGGTTAATATATGAAATTGGATGCAGATTTTTTTAATTATAGGAGAATAGTTAATATGGTAGATGTAACATATGCCTATACTTTTCCTACATATACACAAAAGAAACAGAAAATTGTAGGTTTAAGAAATTTTTATCTTTTTTGTACTGAAAATGAACCTAGAGTTTCTTTTTTAAAAATATTTCTTTAATTGTAGATGGACACAATACCTTTATTTTATTTAGGGTACTGAGGCTAGAACCCAGTGCCTCACACATGTTAGGCAAGTACTGTCAGGGGCCGCCATGAACAGGAGCTGAGCATGTAGGAGCTGAGTACATACCCTTAGCCTTGAAAATGAAGGTATGGAACCGGCTTCCCCTAGCAGTTCTAAAGCAGGTGGACTCACCTTCCATCAGCAAGGAATTACAGCTCTGGGAATGGGAGTCACCCAATGGGAATGGGCTACACCCCTCTGAAATCTAATACCTTGCCTCATTTGGGTGGAATTTTCTCAAGTGTCTTCCCCCCCCCCCCAGTAAACAGGATTTCAGGAATGTTCTCTCTCTCTTTTTTGCCTGTCTCTCTGCCTCCCTGTGGGAGCTGGGGCAGATGAGCTGTCAATGAACCCCAAGATAAAGGTACTTTCTGTGTCTATGTGTTTATTTAATGCCAGCCCAATTCACCTGGAGTGAGATTTATTCATGTGTTGCGGCAAAACACTCCACCACTGAACCACAACCCCAGCCCCAGGAACCTAGAATTCTTTACTACTAACTATAGTCCCGGGAATTTGTAGTTTTTAATTTGAGGCTGGGTCTTGCCAAGTTGTTGAGACTGGCCTCACACTTGTGATCCTCCTGTTTCAGGAAATAAAAAATGGGACTGAGCAGATATGCCTGGTGTGCTTCACTCAAAACAAAGCTAGAAAAGAGAAAATAACACCAATTTTAATGAAAAGATGAAACAGAGTACTTAGTGCAATGGGAATCTGGTAGCATTGATTTAGATCATAGAGACAAAAGGTGGCCACATAAAGGGGTAGACACAGGCGGCTCTGACCCTTTTGTCTCCAGGCCTACCCTGAACCAAAAAGACCCCATTCATCAGGGAAAGAGTAACCAGAAAGTCCCTGGCAGTCCCTATCTAAGCCAGAGGCACCTGAGGCAAAGCACTCACTGCTGGAGAGGCCTGTGGTCCTTGTAGTTCCTTAACTCATCTGGGGAGTGAAGAGGTTACCACCCTGTTGCATTTCCCTGGAGAGAGAGCTCAGCCAGCATGGATCCTCTTTCCCCCTTGCTGAAAGGTACTACACACCTTGGTCTTCCAGGGACTCTTGAAATAGCCAGACAGCTGCCACTAGCAGCTGTGCAGATCTTGTCTTGCTAAACAGCCAAGATACCTTATCTACCCTTCTAACCACTCTCCTACTACCCAAGAGACTAACCTCCCTCTAGGTGCTTTCCATGGACTGGGGAACACGGGGGATCCAGATCACATGGGTAATCTGGAGGCCTCCAGATAATATGGGACACCCATCTAATATTCTGTTCTTAATAATGAATTATCCAACCAGTAGTAAGCAAGAGAATTTTTATACAAATTTTCCTAGGAATAGTAAAAACATTTTCTTTTTGTCTAATATCATTTACCACATGGCTTCTGATGAGTAACATGAGCCCCTAAGACTCAAGGAGTTAAATCAAATTCCCAATTATGAATAGCAATTTCCTGTGAGAGATGTGTAGTACTAAATTCCTGGAGTCATTTCACTTTAAATGTGAGAAACATGAGGTGGAAGGATATGAGTTCTCATGGAAATCAACACATACAGCAAACTACATACTTTTCCAAAAACAGTTTGGAAAAAAGGAATTGAGTAAAATCAAATTAATCTCAAACATTAAAATAGATTATACTATTTCATTGTTCAGAATCTATCTTGTTGAAATTATTATTTATTCAGAAGGACAATGTTTTTTGTTTGTTTGTTTTCCCCAAACAGAATTAAAATGTGTTTATGCCCCATGCCTAGGGTAAACTAGAAGATGTGGAAATATAAGTACTTAAATGTCTGGTCTAGGATTTGCTTTGCTAAATAATTTTTTACATATTATGCTAAGATAGATAAGGAAATTTAGCTCTAGTGTTCTAGTAACTATAGGTAATGATAATATATTATATGTGTTTCTTTATTAAACTAGAAGAAAGAAATTTGAATCTTTTCACCTTAAAAAGATGATAATTTTTCAAGGACATAGAAAAGTTACTCCATTTGAACATTACACAATGTATGTGTGCATGGAAATATCACATGGGTACTCCATGAAAATGTATAATTTGCATGTATCAGTTAAAAAGGATAGTATTGGATTGCTACTGTAGGCTGGGAAATGTGCAAAGCTGATGTTGTGGATATGATCACTGTCCTGTGGAAACCTGACTTACAATGAAAACCAACCTATTTGCAAACGATTGGAATTTTTCCATGAAGATGTACATTTTTTAAAAATAGTTTTAATTGAAATAACAGTTGTCAGCTTAGTTATTGTTTTAAAGTGAAAGAAAAAAATTATTGTACCTTATTTCCAGAGAAATATATATTTAAAATTACCTCAAAATACTGTTAGAGGTAAACTTGACAAAAACAATCCCAGCTCCATATATAGACCTGTTTCACCCCCCCCCCCACTTAATTAAAAATTTAAAACATCTTGAGCTATTTTATTTTTGTTTAGTTTTTTTTCGAAGATAATATGAAAACGATCATTGGCACACTGACCATGTGTCAACTGAGGTTGGTCAATGAGTATAAAATTGCAGTGAGACAGGAGGAATAAATTCTGGTGTTCTTCTGCATAATAGGGTGGTTGTAGTTAGTCATAATGCAACTTCAATATAACTAGAAGAGAGGTTTTTTAATGCTCTCACCACAGAGAAATAATAAATGTTGACAGTGATGGATATGCTAGTATTCTAATTTGATCTTAAAGTTGTATATATTGAAATACCACATTGTACCACATAGATAGGAACAATTATCATTTCTTCATTTAAAAATAGAAATAATGAATGAAGAGCCTAAGAGTTTGGCAACATCTATTGAATACAAAACTTTGTATTCCTGAATAACAATGACATAATAGAAACCAGTTCCACTACTTATTAGCACTGTACATTGAGAAAATAATCTTTGTGTTTAGTTTTTGTACCTGTAAGATGGTGACTCTCTCTCCCTCTCTTTCTTTCTCTTGATACCAGTTCTATTTATATGTACCATTTACAACATTTAAAACAATCTATATAATAATATTGTTACATAATAAATTAGAAAGCAAAAATTTGAATAGCCAGGCAAATGACTTAATTGAGTAACATAGAGCTGGATATGAACATGGTCAGATGGAGTATGGATGGTGGCTTCCTAGATAGTACAAGCTTAAAGTAGAAGAAGCAGTATATATTCAGCTCTGGTCATTTATTTATTTATTTATTTTTGGAACTTAACCACTGAGCCACATCCCCAGCCCTCTTTTGTATTTAAAGACAGTGCCACTGAGTTGCTTAAGGTCTAGCTAATTTCTGAGACTAGCTTTGAACATGATTCTCCTGCCTCAGCCTCTCAAGTCTCTGGGATTACAGGCATAGGCCACGAAAGTTAACTTTAAACCATTAATATGTTTTTTAAAAATACATTTTTGTATAGAAGGATTTATAAAATGTATGCCATGTGTTACAACTCTCAGAAGCATCAAAGATTAACCATTATATATGCCATTTGTAGTCACCAATTAGCTTAAACTGATATGGAATTATTCTTACTAAAACTGCAATTTTTTTATTGTTTTGATGTTTATATATCCTTTGATGGTGTCCATAAATCTGTTTTTAGGGACCTATTCAAAAGTCTCTGTCTCTTGAAGACAAGAAATCTGTCTTCCCCTTTGTGTCCCTAAGAATTAGCTTGGGGCTTGCTAATCATACTTGCTCATTCCTCTAACCATCAGGAGGTTCCCCTCTCATCAGTCATTGGTTTTCGGTAGATTTAATGCCTCTTCCAAGCTTGTTGCTCTTCTTCACTCTGGTATCTTTACTTAATCTCCCCTGGTCTTTTTTAGCATGGACAAATTATCCATTTTCCCCTTTCTACACTATAAATACCATCCCATAACTCTCTCTTAAGCTAGGTCAAATTATCTCTTCATCTTTATTATCAGAAGCACAGTAAAAAATACACACACACACACACACACATGTGGATTCTTCTGCTTGAATTCTGCAGTCAACTGACTTTTTTCTCATTGGTATTATTATCACTTTCCTGTCTAATTGTACTTTGTTTTCCTAGTTCTTCTTTGACTTTTTCTAATTTATTAGCCAGACTATCCTTAGTTATTTTTCAAAAACATATGTGACAAGTCATTTTAGAAGATCAAAACATTTTGAGGGCTTTCTATCATCCACAGAGTATAATCCAAGGAATCAGTAGAACATTCAAAAGGTTTTTCCAATGGTATTCCTGGTAAATATCTTTGGCCTCACTTCTTGCTTTTTTTTTATGCTTCATCCACAACTTTGTTTTTGGTAAATAGTCTATATTTTTATGATTTCACATCTTTCCCCATATACCTTCTGAAAAAGCATGTCTTCTTTTATAGTCTCTGACTAGTGAATTCTACATATTGTCCAAGAATAAGTTGAAATATAAACATAAAAAGATATAGTCCATGTCCACTCAGTGCATTCAGTAGCAGAGTATTGACATTGATACTGTTTTATCCAATCACATAAATTAATCCATATATTCATTCACTCATTCAAAACATAGTTATTTGGGGCTGAGAGTATAACTCAGTGAAAGAGCTTTTGCCTAGCATACATGAGACCTTGGGTTTAATTCCCAGTACCATAAAATTTCCTCAAATTATTTAATAAAGTAAATAAACAATATGAACTTATAGAAACTTAGTCAAATATATTAGGCTCTTTGTCCACAGCTCTCAAAAAATTTACATTCTCATACACATTACAGACATGGTACACACAAACAACTGAAGAGAGGTAGACAAAAACATGCTAAAATGAGACAAAAATATAATATTGGGCTGTAGTATAGGCTAAATTATCCATCAGTATGAAAAATATGTAAAGGAAGTGAGAGAGGAAATGTCAGGAGTGTTGTGTAACATGCCTAGGGAAAGCCTCATGGAAAAAGTAAGTAAAGACCTGAGGGAGAAAGGGAGTGGAGCATGTTTTTAATCCAGGAAAAGAATTTCACAGTGAGGAAACAGCAAATGGATAGTTCCCAAGTGGCAGCTTGCCCACTGTCTGTACTCAAGGAAGGCAAGCAAAAATGCCAGAGTTCTCAGAGGAACAGAAAGAAAGTACTGAGCTCAGAGGAGTGAAAGGTGGTTTGGCCACGTGAGGTATTTTAGGTCATTTCAATGGCTTTGAATTTTAATCTTGGAGGCTTGTAGGTGGAGAAGGGAAACATTAGAGATTATAAACTGCATTCAAGAGCAACACTCTGAATTGTTATTTAAAGGTAACCTGAAAGGAAGAATCAGTGAAACAAGTTAGGAGACCATTCCTATAATCCAAACAATAGTTACTGGTAACTTGAACCATGGAGTGGTAGTGAAGATGATGAAAATGTCAGATTTGGATATCATTTGAAAATGGAGCCAAAGCTATCTGCTAATAGATCAGATGAGTGGTGTGAGAAAGAGGAACAGGATAGAACCACAGGGCTCTTGCTCAAATGACTAAAAGGCAAGGTTTGTAAGAGGGCCAGGTTTTGTGGGGTGGTAAGAAACTCATGTTGGATATGTGAACTTTGAAATTACTAAGTCCTCTAAGAAGACCCATTGGATACAGAAGTATAGAATTCAGAGTAGAGGATAGATTTGGATATAAATTTGGAAGTCATGAACTCATTATAATTTAAAACCACAATCTTGGATAACTCAATGGGGAAGTTAATATAGGCAGAAAAGAGAAGTCTAGAAACTGATATTTCTACACTACTTTTCATCACATATTTCAGAGATGAGGAGAAATTACCAATGAGTCTAAGAAAGAACAGCCAGAGGTATAGGAAAAGAAGGAGGACTGAGTGGAAAAATGTCATTGTGTCAAATGTTGGTGATAGGATAAGTAAGAGAAATATCAAAAATGATTTTTAGATTTAGAAAAGCATATGCCAGCTTGGGCCTTGATAAGAATTTTGTGGTATGGTAGATGTGAAAATCTGATTAGAAGAAAAAAATTGCATGAAAGAAATTGGAGATATCAAGTATGGGGAACTTTGAAGGAACTATTTTTACCACACCTTCAAAAACTAAGAGAGAAATGGGGAAATATTACCAAGGAAAAAATTGATGAAAAGTGGGAGTATCTTTTTACAATGTGCAGGTTCATGATAGATTATACAGAGGATAAAAGGGCAATGCAATGCAAGGCAGTGTCCATGAGTTGGTGAAGGCAGGAGTGGAGGGGATGGTTTCTACTGTGCAAGTATAGTGTTTGGCTCTGCTGAAAGAAGAAATAAGTCCTCATGTGTGGCAGAGACAATACAGAGAAAAGATGTAGGTGGGGGAGAGAAGAGTAAGCAAACTTTCAAAATTTCAGATTGTTCTAATTTCTCAGCAAAATAAGCAAAATCCTCTGTATCCAATGGGTGAATTACATGTCTTCATGTTTAACATGAAGATGGAGTAAGGATTATTGCTTTGAATATTTAATAGGAGTCTTGGTAAGTGGAGTATATAAAACAAGGTATGATAACAATGATTACCATAAAATTCTAAGTTAGAAAAAGGGGACCCTTAATAATAAGGGCAGTGAGAAAATGATAAATCATTGGAAGGAGCTGAGTTCTGGTGGGGTCAAATAAAATTCCTTTTTGGGAATATGAAGGGGCTATTGCAAAGTAGATTAGGAAGATTGATATTAAGATTGTAGTGTGTTGAAATCACAGAACATACCATTATGTTATTCCATATTTATAATTTATTAGCAGGAACAAGATCATCTTCATATTTTTATCATTGTGTGGTCTTTTATATCATCTAGTGCAGTTGCCTGGAGATCCCCTGCCACCAGGGAACAGAGAAATTTCCTCAACGCATTTTTGGTTCTAATGGCAAAGCATATGCTGGTGCTAGTGGAATCCAGGTGGTAGAAGCCAGAGTTGCTCACAAATATCCCACAATGAATAAGACAAACCTCACAATAAACCTCCTGCCTGAAATGCCAGTAGAGCCCAGGTTGACAAATCTTATTTTAGCATGTAGTATGTACTCCAGAAATGTATCCAGAATTATTTGTAATAGTATGTAAAATAAGAGTGATTAAGATCTGATGAAAACGTCTCCTGTGCGTCACTATCTCAGGCTTTATGCTTCCATAATGCCCACTTAGAAAACACTTTTGTGTGCACCCTTCGATAGCTCAGCTGGTAGAGCAGAGGACTGTAGACTGAACAGAAAACACTTTTGCTTTTCTAGGATTCTTGATTACTTTTTTCCCCACAATATATTTTATCTGTTATGTATGTATGTATGTATGTTTGTGGTGCTGAGAATCGAACCCAGTGCCTCACGCATGCCAGACAAGTGCTCTACCACTGAATTACAACCCCAGCCCAGGATTCTGGATTACTTTTAGAAATCAGTTTTCATAATTACACTTCTAATAGGATGCCATTTACTCTATTTACATAATATCATGGAAAGAATTAATATATTCCATTTATGTAAGGGTTACTAAGCTATCTATCCCTCTCCATATAATAATTTGTCACTTTATTATATATTATACTATGTATAAATATGATGCATCACATAAATCAATACAATTTGCTTATTTTACTTTCTTTCATTACCTCTGTAGTTTGGTGAAGCTAATAAACAGTTCCTTGGATATTATTCAGGAGACAGAATTTCTATTATCACTATATCTGTGGCCATATTGAGGACTGAACTCAAGGCTTTGCTCACATTTGGTAAGGGCTCTACCACCGAGCCACATCCTCAGTGTACCAGCACCATCTCGAAATAGCTATAGTGTCTTGGGCAAATAATGTAAATTTTCAGGTCTAAATTCTACCCCCTTTTCTACAATATCTTTGAACAACATATGAATGATATCCCGGGTCTCTTCTGGATTTTGTTTTCTGAATATTTTTGTTGCCTTTATGTTCTCTTCTTTATATTATTTATGCAGCTTCAACAATTACCTTTATGTTTGACTCAAAGCTCATGCATGTATATATCAGATCTATCACTCAATATTGGAAAAAGCTTTAGCTGAACAAATTCTACTGATGACAAATAGTTCTAGGATATCTTGCTTTGATTATATCTTGCTTCTCATCTGGGCAGTCATAGAATTTCAGTCTGTGCAATTCTCATTTTACAGTCCTGCAAATGGTAACTCTTAAGTTTTGAAAGCTGGGCTTGCTACACATGGCACTTAGCCCCTTACCTACCATTGTATTTTGAGGCTTGCCTGGCTTCTGGCACTTGGTTATATCATAAGTCTCTGGCTCTTCAATTCTTCCCCGGGCATGTTTCTTAGTCTAGAGTATTGTTAATGCTTTTCTTGATCATAGTTTTGCCTAATTTTCTGTCCCAATCAAATCTGTAAGGATCCTGATGAATATAATTCAAAATTGGTAAGAGTCCCAAGGAAATGATGTATTTATTGCACAATATGTAAAGCATTGTGCTGAGAAATAAAAAGGAAATGTTGGGTGTGTAAGGGAGGTTTGCTTTTGTTCATTTTCTTAGAAATCCTACTTTTTTGCTTGTGGCCTTGGCAACCCAGAGCTAAAGCAACTGACTTAGGACGTTGGAGTCATTCCATCATTTCTTTTCCTGGATTCCTCCTGGCTAAGGATGAATATTTTCCTAGAACGCATACCAGATGAGCAATTCTAATATGCATTACACATTAACTTGGGTTTTCTAAGCAATATAAAATGTATATGTCAACTTAGAATGTCCCACTTCCCCTCACATCTGTCATGCATGAATGCAAGGTACATTATGAATAGGAATAACCAATTAGGCCTATACTATGCTTTCTTACTTTTAAAGGACTTCTATCTGTTATAGGCAGTGAATAAAAGAGAGTGTTGTAAGTATGAGTAGCATCACATATAGGCAGCTACAAACTTTTATGAACATCAATCACTAAATAGGCAAAGAAACTTGGAGCCTGTTTTTGTAAATGTTCATAAAGCAAGGCCTCTGTCACCCTGTACTGTGGTATGCCAGCTAAGACCCTGCTTCTCTCTGGACTTCAGTTTTCTTGCCACTATATTCTGTTCTTAAGGGAAAAACATTTACTCACTGCAAAGAAACAGGCTCCCCAAATCTAGACAGTCCTGTTTTAATAAAACCATACCAGTATCATTTGTTCTTTAGAAGCAGTCATTATCTAAATGCTATTGTCCTTCCTAAACCTTCCACAGATCCCCACTGTGCAGAGAACACCACACGTGTCTTTGGAGCATGGTGTGCTTACACATCCTTGCTGGGCCTTTTCCTCTTTGTTCTCACATCCATCTGCTCCTTCTTGTACTTCATGACCCAAATTTATTGTCTGATGTAGTTGTAGTTGCCTGTTTCTCACATCCAAGGCTCCCATCTATCCTTACTATTAGTGCAGAGTTCGCTTGCTTCCATGGGTCAGACTCTTCATGAGGAATTGAGATTCAGCTCAGGACTTGTGGCTTTGTGGAGACTTTCTTCTCTTCCCCTATCCCTCACCTAAAATGAGCTAGCTATTTCCCTTCTGCCCATTTACCTTATCATAGATTTATTAAAATATGCATTACTTTTCCCAACAAGTAGGTTCTCCTATCTGTTTTCCCATCAAAGTTTTATTTGACCTCCTTGACTTTCCTTAATTGCTGCATTCTGGGCAACTAGGAAATACTTGACAAAACACAAACAACTTTCATGCTCACCTATTTTCCACTGTTTTCACACATGGTATCTCTAGGATCTATTCATTGTCAAGAAATTCTTTTATTTCTAATGTCAAAATTTCTATGTAATAAATAGCTTTAATCTATACCTCTTGAAAACGTTCATTCTCAATAGGCCTACTCTTTGCTTAAAAAAAAGTAACAATCTCTGGTCATTCAAATTTTTTTTTAGTATTCTGGTATGTTACTAAATCTTCTTGTCATACATCTACTTGGGTAAAAACAAAACTGGTATCTAGTTTCATATAGGTCATAACTGGTGCTTTTGAATCTTTTATTTTATTTTATTTTTATATTCACCAAAAATGTAAAAATAGTAGTATTTTAATTGTGCATATTTAAGGCATACAACACACACATATGCAGTGAAATACACATTGATACACACAGGCATACATAGTGAAATGATAGCTTTAACATAAAAATTAACATGAAAAGTGTCTCACACAGTCATCATTTTTCCCTTTGAGGTAAGGGGACCTAAATTCTATTCTCAGAAACTTTCCATGATACAGTAATATATAATTGACTGTAGTCTTCAGGCTGTACATTAGATCTCTAGACCTACTAATTCATAAAATTTGGACTTTGTATCTCCACATCCTTCCCCCGACTAAACCTTGATAATCGTCATTCTACTGTTTTTATGTATTCAGCGTTTTTTAGATTGTACACATAAGTGAGATCATGCAGTATTTTTTTCTGTTTTGTGCCTGGCTTATTTCACTTAGAGATCACAAAACAAATAACTACTTCCCCAAATTTCAGGTGAGAAACTCATTTTCTGAATAATCACAAAATTAAGACCATTTAACTTCAGTTTCTCTACCTCATGTCTCAAAATATGCATTATATTTACTCATCTTTTCCTCAATTTCTCTTGTCATAAGAAAAATGTTACATGTTATATAGGTCTTATTTTTTTTTTACTACAGCTCTGGTGTTAATGGAGAAATTCTTACTATTAATTTTTTTCCCACTCCTTTATTGTGTTTCAACTGCTTCTCCATTGACCTCTTTAAGTTACAAGTCTTCCCTATCTTAAAGTCACCTTCCTATGATTCCTCTTATCCCTATCCAAATGGTCTCATAGTCTATAATTCTCTTTACCTCTTACTCTAAATTTGACAGAAGAGCAAGATACATGAGTTACTTTAAGTTTTCACAAATTACTTTTAAATCATTTAGAGTACATTTCAATAGCTGAATTGACAGTGTCACCTGCTGCACATCCTGAATCATTACCACTTTTGACGCCTCTTGCTTCTTCTAGCAATGCAAAGCATCAAGGAGAAGAAAGTGTGAGACTGTACACTTTTGGTGATACTCTATTTTCTCCTGTGCATACTTGAATTTTATTCTAAGATGATTTCTTTTCTTATTTGTCTTTCCCCAGGGACATTTATTTACTTCCTTGAGGTAATATAATTTCCTCAATTATACTTTTGAATTCTCCCTTGAATGTAAAATTTAATTTACAACACTTCAGGTTGGATAACTCAAACTGATCACATACAAGATTAATTTAGTATCCCCTTTACAATTTTACCCTTTCATATCTTGTTTTATTACATGATTAACTTTTTAATCATCCTCACATAACTGGCATAGTTAATTCATTAATTTTCCTAAGTTTTCAAATTCCTTCTATTTTAATGTTTGCCTTTCTGTTGTGCAAGATGTCCAGCACCATCTCCCTAATTGAGGCCATCCAAATGCCTATACTCAACTACTATAATAACATCATACAACTATCACCTTTGATGATGGACACAAAACCATAAAATACAAAACATTACATAATCCTTTTTTATTTGAATGTCTAATGTTTTTCTGTATCTGGTGAATTTTGTCACACTACATACTTGAAATTCACAGCTATCCAAGTTATAACTGCATCAATTATCGGCAATATTAAGTTGTACTCTACATCTTCTATGTAACCTTACAGTTGTTACATTGCTTCAAATGTATCTATTCCCTTTAATCAAAATACTGAATTGCCATTCAATCACATCTCAAAATGAGACTTGTAATTTAAGTTATAACTAAAGTAGAAACTCTTTAATGTCAAACTCCCCTGCTTACATGTAACACAGATGTCCCATTTCTCTACTAGACATAATTAAGTTTTGCACATTGAGCCAAAAACTACATTGATAGCTAACTAATTTCAGAAAGTAAAACAGGGTTTATGGGACTTAGATACATCAGGATGTAAATGGTATCTTGTTTATTAACAAAGAATATGAGTTTGAGAGTGTTACTTAAATTTTGCTGTTAAGTAAAGAAGAGCTAACTTATGCTGTTTTGGGAAAGATACAAATATTGATCTATGAAATCCTTAGGACCTAGAATAGGGTTAATACTAAGGAAAGATAGCTATGATTATTATTTTAATTATTAAACCCCAAATAGAAAATATAAACAATATTTTTCAGATGAATTGATCTCATGAAATTTTGCAAAATTTCTATGACAGTTTTACTGAGGATTTTGCCTATACCAGCCATCCATATTTCTTCTCTGATTTGTTTACTATAGAGAAAGGCATATTTTTTCTTTTGTTAAAAAAGTATTGGCTTGAATTGAATTATATATTTTTCCTAAGTCAAGTGTCTATGGGTGTTAAACAGTTTGCCCCACCTGACTATTGCTCTCACCAAAGACTTGTTAGTTACTTCACAGCAGTACAAAGCACTAACTGCTCAAGTTAACATGAAATTGTGGTCTTTGTGAAGCCCTGTGTATCTATGTTGTTCATGTTAAACTGCCCCATGACTGAGATCTTAAGTCCCCATTAGACCCTAAGACATCTAATGGTGCCCACAATAACTTGGGGACTATGGCAGAGTGTCACCGTGCTCCAGTCATTGTTAGTGAGCAATTGCATTTCCTGGACAAGTTTCCTTTATCAGCTTGTGAATTACCCCTTTGTTACAATGCTCCCCAGAATTTCTGGGGACAGATACTGAACAGAAATCACTTTCTAATCATACAAACTTCTTAGAATTGAAACTTAATGTTGAATTCATTTCAAACCACAAAATTAGCATGTCATTAAATTCAGTATATATAGAGCTACAAAAGCAGACACACCATCATCTACCCAGCTTCACCTTCACTTCCTATCCTCCACTTTGGAAAAAGGTAAGAAATTCAGCTATAAATTTTGAGTATACCACCCTTATTATTTATTGCACACTAGGTTGTTCTTTGAAAAGAAAGTAATTGGTTAAAGTACAGTTTTGGGAATAAAGGTATTTAAGGTAGTGCTGAAGCTATTATTAACATTTATTTTAGAAATGAAGGAATGCCTAGAAAGACTATAATGGCTCTGTAGGTTTCATGAGTCCAAGAAAATGTAATTCACACTAAGTGGATACATATTTTATGTATACATGTATATATACACATGTATATACACTAAAGATAGCATATATCCTTAGTATAAGGATAGTTAATAGTATTAAGTGCAGATTAATGAATGGTTTCCTAATTAATTCTTCCAATTTGATTCAACATATCACAGCTGTAAAAACAAATATATTTAAATATATTATGAGGCAATTAATATTTATTAGGAAAGCTCTTGTTTAATAGTTTATAGAGTTAGCATATTGAGTCAAGAAATGAAGGTAGTGGTTTGGGAACATGCAATACATTAAATATTTATAAACATCATTATAGAAGAAGAGTATAGTCATCAAACTTGTTCAGTACCCTCAACTCTGCAGTTTATCATCTAACCTACCATATTTCGAAACAATATTAAAATAGTAACATCAAAATAAGTAAGCTAAAAAGAAAGTGTCCTACTTTGTAAGAAAATGAATGAAAGAAAAGTAGCTTATATAATTTCAGTCAATAATAGAATTCTGACTTAAAAACCTGGTGTACAAAATCTTGAGAATAAAATATATAAATGCAATGGGATACACTCTCCATACCATAATCTGTAATGGAGTATTACATACTTTTTTGAACTCTGACAATTAAAATTATTTTGAAATTTTTTGAGACTTTAGGCAAGATAAAATTAATTCAGAATTATATAACATCTATTAGAAAAATCTGAAAATATATTTTTTCACTGGCAGAATCATTTTCAGTCTTCAAATATTGGAGAGAATGTTTTGCAGAAAATTAGAAACAGTTTTTTCATGAGCTGTTTTTAGTTAAAACATTTAAAATCTGAAAACAAAAAACTGTCAAATGATATTATGACATAAAAATTATTTTTTGAAATACGTTATATGAAATACAAGAAAATCAAGCACAAAGGCCATTTAGTATATTTGATAAATAATGTTAAGATTTATTTCATAAGAAGACATTGGCATTGGGAGGGGGCAATAGAATTTGACATTTGGATCAATCATCAATATATCAATGAACACATTTTATACAGAAAAGAGGTAAAATAGTGTATTATCTCCAATGTCCTGGGACACACAGGAGAATATATATTAGATGTATAAGGATAAAGACTGCATAGTGGTATGAATGAAGAAGAAACAAATCTATTTGTCCAAGAAAGCATCTATCTGGAGAGTGTAACAAAACAAACAAACAAAACCTGCTACAATGAAAACAATAGTCTTATTGGACCTGATAAAGTGTGATTAAACTAAATGTTAATGGCATCTATTCAGTAAAACAAAAAGAAAAAGAAAAATTATTCAGCAGTACAACTGAGTATTCTGCAGTAGAATCGAGGCTCTAATAGGGTTGTGATTTGCTCTTTCCTCAGTACCTAGACAGTGTCTGGCAATTAAAGTGCTAAGTAAATATTTCATAGAAAATGAACAAATAAATCTTTCTGTAACTTTTCATATTCTTTTATACATTTAAAAATCCAAAATATAACACTCTGAGTGAACTTAAATATAAAAAGACTGGAGATCCATGAGCTGAAAATCTGAATAGATTGAATTTAATATTTAGGAATAGGAAGCCAGAGTAGATTTTTGACTAGTTACATGATAGGCCGTCTAATAGTATATTTCCTTAAAAGGAAAGCATGGTATTATATTATTTTTATTTTTTTAAAGGAAAAGTAACTCTACCTAAATAACAAAATATATCTGACTGACTAATCTGTTGCCATTTCTCATTTCCCCATTCACAGGACGTGGTAGCCATGAAGGTCCTTATCCTTGCCTGCCTTGTGGCTCTTGCTCTTGCAAGGGAGGTATGTAAAGAGAAAATTCCTAAAAAACTAACATATAGGGGTTGATTTTCCTAATGTAGAAAATAATATCACCAATAATGTTAGCATACAAATAATGGAATTTTAAGCTTTTTTGTTCTAGTGTCTATGAAAATCATTTATTTTACTTACTTTTTCAATTTTCCTGTGGGGTCTCAAACCTGGAACAGATGCTTTCTGCTCCAATGTCTCCCTGTAGCTAAAGGAAAAGCTAACAAATACTTAGTAACAAAACAAGACAAAAAAGAAAGAAAGAAAGAAAGAAAAACAGCAAATAATTATGTAGTATTACACAATTTTATGCATGCATAAATTATATAAATGTATCTTATTAAACTGTTCAAATATATGTGTCTCTTGGAGTAGAGAAGTGGGACAAATTCTATTTGTATTTATCCAAAGACAACCAGAGGACAGAATATGGGCAATAATCATAATCATAATCATAAGTATACTCATAATCATAACAAAAATATTTAATAAAATTAAAGTAATTACATTTCTGTTATCCATCCCAAATCTATTCTCAATTCAGGTGATAGAGAAATATACCAATTTAAATTTACTAAATATAAAACATAATGAAAATTTCACTTTGTAATGTCTGTACAAAGACATACAATTTTTAAAAAGCTTTTTCCAATTTTTTAAGAGAGTTCTATATAAAGTGCATAAAATGAGTAAATGTGTAATGAATTAGCTATAGACACTAAAATGGACTTGTTATTTTTCTTTATAGAACGAAGAAATCGGTGTATCCACTGAGGTAAGTTTTTTTGAAAACATTTTTTTCCATCCATAAAATAATAACATTTTCTGGTGATCTAGTAGATTTAATGCTGATTTTTTTTTCTTTTTCTTTTTCATTTTCTTTACAGATTTCAAGCAGTGAGGTAAGAATGATTTTTAGAGGCAATTTCCAATTGTAGAACTATAAAATCCTGTGCCTTGTATTGTGTTATATCACAGTAATTATGCTAATGTAGCCACATATGACATGCAAATTCTGATGTAAATTCCCTTTGTATATGTTAAAAGACAGGATAAATGCCTGGAGAATTTAGTACTCTAGAACTTTCTATGTGGGCTTCCTACTTGAAATTGTGTCACTGCCTCCCCCATCCCATTTCCTATGGATCATACAGCTCTGTTTTTTGTCTTGAGCTGTCTCTACTCTGACCTCATTCACTTTTAACATTGATTGAGTGCTTCCTGTGCATCAGTCACTGATTAGGAGCTATGATACAAACTAAAGATTAGGACATCAATGAAATCAAGAGCTTGCAGTGTAGTGGGTAAGCAAACATGTTTAGGACACATTTTTTTCTCAGAGCTGTCATTTTGGTAAATAAAAGCCAATGGGATTTGGTGAGAGCTTAATCTACTCAAGAGACTCAGGTAGACATTTGTCCTTGCACCACTCTTGAAAATATTGTCATCTGTTTAGTAAGTGGTGTGACAATATATATTGTCTCTTCACAAAGTCTTGAGAATTTTAGGGGGTGTATTGATTTCTTATAGTTTATTTGAAATCGAACACATTAACAAGTGAATTAATAATGACTAGTATAATGTACTAAGAGCTGTTATGCTCTATTTTCAATTAGTTTTTTCCCTCTTAGAATCAGATGGTTTTCTAGTAGAGAAGTGGGTCAAATTCTATTTGTATTTATCCAAAGATAAATATTTGTGTATTTATTAGTAAAAGGACCATGATTGTAGAGAGAAATTAGCTTCCATTAGAAGCTTATTTTTGCACAGTGTTCATCAATCTTTTTCTCTCTTGACTACATTCATCTGACTTTTTTATATGACAGGCTTTTTTTTTTAACATGAGAGCCTTCATAATATGGTCTAAATATAAAAGTTGCAGTCATTATCCTAACTAAGGACATTAGCAAGTGAAAGTGTCTCTATTAACCTATTGAAGCCTTTTCTTTCTGATATATATTGAAATCTAAGAAAACTAAATCTGATTTTTAATTTTTTTTTATTTTTCAAAAGGAATCTATTACACATATCAAGGTAAAATATTCATATTTAACTGTACTTATTTTCATGATTTACTGTTAGAATTTCATAGATAATAGCTTTTAAATGCATGATTTGTTTTTAGGAGAAGCTTGAGAAGGTTAAGCATGTGGAACAGCAGCAAAGACAGGTAAATTTTCATGACTGTGTTTCTAATATTATTATAAAACATAATCCATGAAAATTTTCATGATGTATATTTCAGCTTAAAGAATTGCAAAGTAAATGCCATGTACCTACCAATCAATATAAGAAATTAAACAATGGCAAAGTTAAATATATTTTCCAAGTCATCAATGTGCTTTTTAAATGCATAATCAATTTCTAGAATAGAGATTAACTATCTAATGATATTACTAATGGTATATGTGTTTTAATAAATTCAAATTAGTACAAACACCTCCAAACTGGGAACAATGTTCCTTTCTTATTCTGAAGATGTTATGATGATGAAAGAGAATAAAGGCGACAAGGTGTAAGTCTCTTTCTCAAACATAACCTTGGCCACAAGTTTCTTTGTATTTCATTTTTTTTTCATGTGTAGATGGAGAATATTCTTAAGAATATCTACCCTGATGTATTGATGAGCTGATTTTCCATGAATATTCAATGATTTGACATCAAGATTTTGTCAATTGTACTACAATATTTATTGGCTGTATGATGACATTCTTAAGGATATTTCCGTTACAAATGAGAAAAGTGAGGTCCAGAAGAATTGAGTGCACACTATGTGACTATATCATCCAGTTAATTAAGTAGCAGAGCTTGCTTAATAATCAAGAATTTTTTGAATAACAAAATTTTACAGTTCATACATTTATCTAAATGTAATATTTCCACTTCCTATTTTATTATTAGAAGGTTTGGTTATCACACAAAATATTTTCTAAAACCAATTAAAATTTAAAAATAAATGCACTTTAAAGACTCAATTATACTACCTTTTACCAAAGGAAGTAATGCTAGAATTTGGCCAGTGTTAATGAGTCCCTGAATTTAGCCACAAATAAGGACCAACTTTTCATAAAAAGAAAGTGAAAATAAATACACAAGTTGTCCCTCTAAGTCTTTTCAAATTGATGTCTCTTCATTATATGAAAATAATTTGTTCTGTTGCTAGCATATTTAGGTTGAAAAGTTAGTGCTCTATAAAGACCAAAGCATATAAATTACAACTATCCTGATAACTAAGGAAAAGGGAAAAAAATCCAAGAAAGTTCCTAAACATTGATTTCAGTTTGGACCACAGATCCACCAAAAAATTGAGGAGTTTAAGAATAAATCTCTTAAGGAACATTTTACTCATTTTCTTTACATGAGCCAAAATGATTTCTTAAGTGACATAAGTGAAAATCTTTCTTTATCGTCTTCACTCAATTGCAGTTGTCCAATAGATTAATTGATTGTAAATGACAGTTATGGTTAAATCATGGACTGAAAGATTCTTCTTTTTTCAGGATGAATGCCAAGAAAAAATCCACCCCATTGCCCAGCCACAACTTCCTTATGCTCAGCTCATGCCTTACACCCTCCTTCCACAAAACGTCCTGACTCTTTCTCAGCTGGCTATGGTGCTGTCTCTCCTTCAGCCTGAAATAGTGGAAGTCCCCAAAACTAAAGAGACCATTCTTTCTAAGCTTAAGCTCATGCCCTTCCTGAAATCACCAACAGAGCTAACCCCATTTGTCCCTCAAATCCCACATCTCACTGACCTCCAAAACCAGCACCTCCTTCTGCCTCAGCTCCAGCCTGTGGTGCCCCAGGTCCCCCAGGTCCCCCAGGTCCCCCAGGTTTTACCTCAGACTCCCATACTTCTTCCTCAGCCCCAGGGGCCTATCCCTCAATCCAAAATCACACCTGTTCCCCAGCAAGTAGTGCCCTTTCCCCAGAGAGACATGCCTGTCCAAGCCTTTCTGGAATACCAAGATCTTCTGTTCCAGCCTACTCGCCCACTCTACCCTGTGACTGACCCACTTGTCCCAGTTTCCAACCCTGTTACTGTAAGTCCATACTTACTTACTTTGCCATTTCACTCCTGATGTATATATGATGGTAGAATAAGTTGAGGAAAGTTCTAGAATATGCACTCCTAGAGAATGAAAGAACAAAGATATAAAGGTATAATTTAGATCAGTGATTCTCTACAATAGAATCACCTAGAGCTACCCTCCCACAATTCCAATGCCTGGGAATACTCACATAGATTCTGATTAAGTTGTTCTGATTGTCTAAGTAGAATAGACTGTGTTGGAAAGAAATGATTGCAGGGATTCTGAATCAATTGGTCTGTTAAGAATTTCGGTATCCTTTTTTTTTTTTTTTTTTTTTAAGCATTTCTAGGGACTGAACCTCAGAGGCACTATAGCACTGATATGCATCCATAGACTTTCCATTTATTTATTTTTCTTTTGAGACAAGTTCTTGCTAACTTACTGAGGCTGGTCTGGAACTTGCTCTTCTCCTGCATCAGCCTCCCAGATCACTGGAGGTGAAGGCATGTTCTACCACATGCAAATAAGAATTCTGATTTAAAGAGCATTAAGACTTACCAAAATCAAAATTAAAATTGATAGTTTGATTGAGCTTGGCAAAAGCAAGCTAATTATTTTCAAGAGTTTTCAATGTTTTCCTCCTGGACATGCATTCTCACCATGCCATAGATCATGCCTTATTTTTGCCATCTGTACATGAGGGGAAAAGTTTGAGATGCTTATTTAATTGTTTCTTAAGGCAATTGTCTTTGTTGAAAGATAAGTGATATATTTATTTATTTATTATTTGTTACTTTCAAGGTCTAAGAAGATTTCAACATTAGCAGCTCCTCATTTTTGGTAAGTTTGAGAAGTTTGGAGATTAGACTTATTTGTTGTATAGTTGATTAGTTTTTCTATTTCATTCTCCTACAGATAGTGGAAAATTCCATCAACATGTTAACTTACTTACTAATTATCAATTTGTTGTCAATTATTTACTATTATCCATTGACCTGAAACATGAAAAATATCAAGAAACTTTAATTTTCCTTATGTGTTATTTATAGATTTGACTGACTTGTTTTCAAGGGTCTATATCCTGAGATTTGATTACCATCATTTTTAAGAAAACCATAAATTAGATTTTCTTTCATTTTTATGTAAATGCATTTGAGCTTTTATTAAAGGAAAACTTCCATTGTTATTCCAGGTTAAGTTTCATAAACTTTGTATTTAGTTTGCTTAAAATTCTCTTTTTATTTTAATTCACAAGTCAAAATATAATTATTGGTCTAGGTATGGGTGTTCAAATGGGGAGAGAAAATTGTGTTTGAGATTCTTAGATACAAAGCCTTTTGTGATCATGATAGCTTAGAAGTCCTATTAAAACATTACTAGTGAGCTGATATTTGATGTGATCTGAACTTTGTGTGCCTCCATGGAAAGGCTCAATGAAATGCACAATTTCTTTTATTTTAATTAGTCACACCAATACAAATGGGGAAAAGTAAACAGCTTTATCATATAACAGAATTAATTCTATATTTGTTCTCTATTCCACAGAATTGACTGAGACTGGAAACAAGGCATCTTTTCTTTGTATCATGTTACCAAATATTACATATTTTTGAATGGAACTACCTGGAAAAAATGAGATTGTATTCTTTTTATTTTATTCATTTGATGTCATTGGTTTAGTTTGAATTAGACTCATGAACTCTTTGCAATTTCCAAATTGTAAGTTCAATGTTGAGTTGGGAATACTCTAAACGTCAAAAAATGTATATACGAATATTTTCTGGGATTGGATTTACCAATATTTCTTCAAGATAATATACAATAAAATGTTTCCTTAAATAAATTAATTTGGAACACATTGAATTAAAGTTATTCCTGCTTTTTTGTTATCTGACCTAATCATCCTAGATCTATGGTTCCTTCTCATATGAAAGCCAATTAAATGTCTAATAATTTTCAATGGAATAAAAGATAAACAGAGTTCAGTGACTATAGAAATATGTCTGATTTTAAAAAATAAACCTTACTGTAGTCATATTGAAAGTCCCCATTGATTCCTTTCCTTCCTATTTTTCCTTCCCTCCCTCCTTAACTTTCATCCATTTCTTCATTAATTCATTTAACCTGCATTTTAACCATTGTTATTATAGATCTATGGTGTAATGAACAAGCACACTAATGCTCCCATGGCACTTCCAAGTAACAAGATCCTCCCAGAGAACAAGTAGACTCAATAAAATCCTGAAAACTTACGTCAAGTATACCTAAGTTGGAATACCACAATGTAGGCATTGATTCCCTCATTTTCTCCTTCAAATTTTGGAAGGACAGCGATTGCTTATGACAGTGAGAAATGAGAATAGTGCCCTATTAAAACAGAAGTAACCTCTTGTGTTAATTATAGTCTAATTCTCAGGAACAGCAGATTATTTTAGAAGACTGATGCATTACAATATGTTTGACATTTTATAATTAAGTAAAACAGGTACCTTATTATCTATAACCAATACTGCGGTCTTTGAAAATGCCATGGTGTTCATTTACAATCTAATTACATTAGATTTTTCTAGTTATATCACATTAGAAAGTCCACTGATATTTGTGCTGGACTTTCCTCCCCTACTCTTCCTTCTGTAGTTGTGACAAATATCCATCCTGTTTATTTTTTAACAGGATGCCATGTATCTATTTGAATGACTGAAATGTCTTGCAGCTGACAATATGGAAAAATATGTGACTGTCTACTAGATAGCCATAGAATTTCTTTGGCACAGAGCATATTCAGTGACAGGCTATGTTTCTGACCTTCATAGGCTTATTCTATAAGCCCCTGAAACAAAGTTAAGGCAAGTACAGGAACAGAAATTTATTGTGTGAGTTTCAACTGCAGAGAAGAGTGTTCACAATAGAAGTCTAGATTTGGAATTTAGCTTTGAGTTTATTCAAACTTTGACAATAGAAGATATAGTACAAAAAAATATGTGTCAAGTCAAAAGAACAGTAGGCTAAGCAGATGCCCTGTATTTTTAATGTAATATGTGAGAAAAAATAGAAAAGTTCATGAAAATCTCAGAGAAGGAAAAGAATAGTAGATGAGAAGAACATTTCCAGGCAATTTGTATATTGTGAAAGTCAAGGAGACAAAATTTCAGGAAGGAAAAGTTAATTGCCCACAAATAAAGACTTCAGTGAGCTTTGAAATTGCTCAATGTCATCAAACTACAGTTTTCTCATCTGGAAAGTGTTATCAAAGTAGTTGGAGCAGGATTAAATGAGAATGTGTATAAGGGATGCTGCAAATAGGAATTGCTTATATATAAACATTAGGCATTAGAATTATGATTTTTACCATCATAATCTTCATTGGGAAGAACATATTTTTTTTTCAGGGGCTTTGAGCATGCTAATCAAGAACTGTTTCCCTGAACTATATCCCCTGTTCGTTCCAGGAAGATCTTCATAAAAATAATTCTTTAAAAGTGATGGAGGAAATGAAAAACACGGTACAGAACAAAAATGTCTTTGAACAAACACGAGGGTCACCTCGAATCTTAAAACAAGAGGGAGATCCAATGAGCCATAGATTCCTTCATAGAAGATTGAGAATGAATACCTTAAAATAGTAGTACCAAATGGATTCAATTTTATGTCCAAAAGAAGTAAACTGTTTTCTTCATTTGACTATTACATGACTAGAGATAAATGTTTCATAAACTTGATGTATTAGGACATCTTTGTGGTTCCTTAGCATCAGTGTAAGGCTATAGATGGATATATGGAATTGGATGAAGATTTTTTTAATTATATGAGAATAGTTAACATGGTAGATGTAACATATGTCTATACTTTTCCTACATATACACAAAAGAAACCGAAAATTGTAGGTTTAAGAAATTTTTATCTTTTTTGTACTGAAAATGAACCTAGAGTTTCTTTTTTAAAAATATTTCTTTAATTGTAGATGGACACAATACCTTTATTTTATTTAGGGTACTGAGGCTAGAACCCAGTGCCTCACACATGTTAGGCAAGTACTGTCAGGGGCCGCCATGAACAGGAGCTGAGCATGTAGGAGCTGAGTACATACCCTTAGCCTTGAACAATGAAGGTATGGAACTGGCTTCCCCTAGCAGTTCCAAAGCAGGTGGACTCACCTTCCATCAGCAAGGAATTACAGCTCTGAGAATGGGAGTCACCCAATGGGAATGGGCTACACCCCTCTGAAATCTAACACCTTGCCTCATTTGGGTGGAATTTTCTCAAGTGTCTTCCCGCCCCCAGTAAACAGGATTTCAGGAATGTTCTCTCTCTCTTTTTTGCCTGTTTCTCTTGCCTCCCTTGTGGGAGCTGGGGCAGATGAGCTGTCAATGAACCCCAAGATAAAGGTACTTTCTGTGTCTATGTGTTTAATGCCAGCCCAATTCACCTGGAGTGAGATTTATTCATGTGTTGCAGCAAAACACTCCACCACTGAACCACAACCCCAGCCCCAGGGACCTAGAATTCTTTACTACTAAGCTATAGTCCCGGGAATTTGTAGTTTTTAATTTGAGACTGGGTCTTGCCAAGTTTTTGAGACTGGCCTCACACTTGTGATCCTCCTGTTTCAGCTTCCTGAGTCCCTGGCATTACAGGTATGAGTAATCACACCCAGCAGGTGAGTGTCATTAAGAGATTAGATGACTAAAGAAGGGAGGTAGGACCTTATCTATCAGTTATATGAGTGTATTTCAAACTTTTAGTTAGGTTTTCACTTTTTATAAGAAAAAAAAATGGTTAGCCTAGTGGGGTGGTGCACACCTATAATCTCAGCTTTTTGGGAGGTTGAAGCTAGAGAAAATGCTACTGGAGGCCAGCCTCAGCAACTAAACAAGACACTAAGAAACTTAGTGAAACTCTGTCTCAAAGTGAATAATAGGAAAAGCTTGAGATGTGGCTCAGTAGTTAAGAACCCCTGGGTTCAATTTCTAGTAACCAAAAAAAAAAAAAAAAAAAGATAAAATATTGAAGTATTTATATATTTACTATTTATTGACAGTTTTCTGGTTCAATAAAACATGTGGGAGCCCTGATTACAGTCAACCACTCCAAAAAATTACTCCAATGTTCTTAATAATGAATTATGTGTTTACTTCAATGAGTTTAAATCTCCTTAATTGTTACATTTTCTCCACGTGCTACCCTGCCAATCCTTGAATATTATGGAGAAGAGAAAAATTTAAGGGGGGTGGGCTATGTCTTACTGTGGATTAAATGCATGGGGCACTCAACCACTGAGCAACATCCCAAGCCTTATTTTGCATTTTTATTTAGAGACAGAGTCTCATTGAGTTGTTTAATGCCTCACTTTTGCTCAGACTGGATTTTAACTCTTGATCCTCCTGCTCAGTTTCCCAAGATGCTAGGATTACAGGTGTATGCCATCACATTCAGTGAGTAGAGAAATTTTTTACTTTCAATTTTCATGCAGTCGTGCCATCTCACTCTTGACTTATAATGCACTAATGGTTTCTTAAAACTGCGATGATCTTCAGTAATATGTTTATCCAATCCTACCTGCATTCCTTATTTTGTATCTTTTTATTTGGTGTCATTTTTATCCTCCATTTTCTGTGGTTGGAAGCAGAATTTGGGGGATATCACATTGAAATGTTACATTAAATGATATGGGAAATAAAAAATGTGCCTGAGTAGATATGCCTGGTGTGCTCCACTCAAAACAAAGCTAGAAAAGAGAAAATAACAGCAATTTCTATGAAGTGATGAAACAGAGTACCTATTGCAATGGGAATCTGGTGGCATTGATTCAGATCATAGAGATACAAGGTGGCCACATAAAGGGGTAGACACAGGCGGCTCTGACCCTTTTGTCTCCAGGCCTACCCTGAACCAAAAAGACCCCATTCATCAGGGAAAGAGTAACCAGAAAGTCCCTGGCAGTCCCTATCTAAGCCAGAGGCACCTGAGGCAAGGCATTCACTGCTGGAGAGGCCTGTGGTCCTGGTAGTTCCTTAACTCATCTGGGGAGTGAAGAGGTTACCACCCTGTTGCATTTCCCTGGAGAGAGAGCTCAGCCAGCATGGATCCTCTTTCCCCCTTGCTGAAAGGTACTACACACCTTGGTCTTCCAGGGACTCTTGAAATAGCCAGACAGCTGCCACTAGCAGCTGTGCAGATCTTGTCTTGCTAAACAGCCAAGATACCTTATCTACCCTTCTAACCACTCTCCTACTACCCAAGAGACCAACCTCCCTCTAGGTGCTTTCCATGGACTGGGGAACATGGGGGATCCAGATCACATGGGTAATCTGGAGGCCTCCAGATAATATGGGACACCCATCTAATATTCTGTTCTTAATAATGAATTATCCAACCAGTAGTAAGCAAGAGAATTTTTATACAAATTTTCCTAGGAATAGTAAAAACATTTTCTTTTTGTCTAATATCATTTACCACATGGCTTCTGATGAGTAACATGAGCCCCTAAGACTCAAGGAGTTAAATCAAATTCCCAATTATGAATAGCAATTTCCTGTGAGAGATGTGTAGTACTAAACTCCTGGAGTCATTTCACTTTAAATGTGAGAAACATGAGGTGGAAGGATATGAGTTCTCATGGAAATCAACACATACTGTAAACTACATACTTTTCCATATGCAGCTTGGAAAAAAGGAATTGAGTAAAATCAAATTAATCTCAATCAAAGTAGATCATACGATTTCATTGTTCAGAATCTATCTTGTTGAAAATTATTATTTATTCAGAAGAACAATATTTTTTGTTTGTTTGTTTTCCCCAAACAGAATTAAAATGTGTTTATGTCCCATGCCTAGGGCAAACTAGAAGATGTGGAAATATAAGTACTTAAATGTCTGGTCTAGGTTTTGCTTTGCTAAATAATTTTTACATATTATGCTAAGATAGATAAGGAAATTTAGCTCTACTGTTGTACAGTAGAGTAACTATATGTAATGATAATGTATTATATATGTTTCTTTATTAAACTAGAAAAAGAAATTTGAATCTTTTCACCTTAAAAAGATGATAATTGTTCAAGGACATAGAAAAGTTTACTCCATTTGAACATCACACAATGTATGTGTGCATGGAAATGTCACATGGATACTCCATAAAAATGTATAATTTGCATGTATCAGTTAAAAAGGATAGTATTGGGGGCTGGGATGTGGCTTAATCGGTAATGGGCTCACCTGGCATGTGCACGTTCGATCCTCAGCACCACATAAAAATAAAATAAAGGTGTTGTGTACACGGAAAACTGAAAAATAAATATTAAAAAAATTCTCTCTATATATCTTTTCTTTTTTTAAAAAAAGGATAGTATTGGGTTGCTACTGTATGCTGGGAAATGTGCAAAGCTGATGTTGTGGACATGATCGCGGTCTTGTAGAAACCTGCCTTACAATGAAAACCAACCTATTTGCAAAAGATTGGAATTTTTCCATGAAGATATATATTTTTTACAAATAATTTTAATTGAAATAACAGTTGTCAGCTTAGTTATTGTTTTAAAGTGAAAGAAAAAATTATTGTATCTATTTTCCAGAGAAATTCAACAAAAAAGAGATAATCCTTATATTTAAATGATAATCCTTATATTTAAAATTACCTCAAAATAGTGTTAGATGTGAACTTGACAAAAACAATCCCAGCTCCATATATAGGCCTGTTTTCCCCCCACTTAATTAAAAATTTAAAACATCTTGAGCTATTTTATTTTTGTTTAGTTTTTTTCCGAAGATAATATGAAAAGGATCTTTGGCACACTGACCATGTGTCAACTGAGGTTGGTCAATAAGTACAAAATTGCAGTGAGACAGGAGGAATAAATTCTGGTGTTCTTCTGCATAATAGGGTGGTTGTAGTTAATCATTTAGAAGAGAGGTTTTTGAATGTTCTCACCACAGAGAAATAATAAATGTTGGCAGTGATGGATATGCTAGTATTCTAATTTGATCTTAAAGTAGTATATATATTGAAATACCACATTGTACCACATAGATAGGTACAATTATTATCTCTTCATTTAAAAATAGAAATAATGAATGAAGAGCCTAAGAGTTTGGCAACATCTATTGAATACAAAACTTTGTATTTCTGAATAACAATGACATAATGGAGCCCAGTTCCACTACGTATTAGCGCTGTACATTGAGAAAATAATCTTAGTGTTTAGTTTTTGTATCTGTAAGATGGTGACTCTCTCTCCCTCTCTTTCTTTCTCTTTTTCTCTCAATACCAGTTCTATTTATATGTACCATTTACAACATTTAAAAACAATATACATAATAATATTGTTACATAATAAATTAGAAAGCACAAATTTGAATAGCCAGGAAATGACTTAAATGAGTAACATAGAGTTGGATATGAACATGGTCAGATGAAGTATGGATGGTGGCTTCCTAGATAGTACAAGCTTAAGGTACATGAAGCAGTATATATTCAGCTCTGGTCATTTTTTAAAAAAATTTTTGGAACTTAACCACTGAGCCACATCCCCAGCCCTCTTTTGTATTTAAAGACAGTGTCTCACTGAGTTGCTTAAGGCCTAGTTAAGTTCTGAGACTAGCTCTGAAAATGATTCTCTTGCCTCAGCCTCTCAAGTCTCTGGGATCACAGGCATAGGCCACGAAAGTTAACTTTAAACCATTAATATGTTTTTTAAAAATACATTTTTGTACAGAAGAATTTATAAAATGTATGCCATGTGTTACAACTCTCAGAAGCATTAAAAATTAACCATTATATACGCTATTTGTAGTCACCAATTAGCTTAAAGTGATATGGAATTATTCTTGCTAAAACTGCATTTTTTTGTTTTGATATTTATATATCCCTTGATTGTGTCCATAAATCTGTTTTTAGGGACCTATTCAAAAATCTCTGTCTGTTGAAGACAAGAAATCTGTTTTCCCCTTTGTGTCCCATTCCTCTAACCATCAGGAGGTTCCCCTCTCATCAGTCATTGGCTTTCGGTAGATTTAATGCCTCTTCCAAGCTTGTTACTCTTCTTCACTCTGGTATCTTTACTTAATCTCCCCTGGTCATTTTTAGCATAGACAAATTATCCATTTTCCCCTTTCTACATTATAAATACCATCCCATAACTCTCTCTTAAGCTAGGTCAAATTATCTCTTCATCTATATTATCAGAAGCACAGTTAAAAAATACACACACACAAACACACACACACACGTGGATTCTGCTGCTTGAATTCTGCATTCAACTGACTTTTTTCTCATTGGTATTATTATCACTTTCCTGTCTAATTGTACTTTGTTTCCTGATTGGTTTTCCTAGTTCTTCTTTGACTTTTTCTAATTTATTAGCCAGACTATCCATAGTTATTTTTCAAAAACATATGTGACAAGTCATTTTAGAAGATCAAAACATTTTGAGGGCTTTCTATCATCCACAGAGTATAATCCAAGGAATCAGTAGAACATTCAAAAGGTTTTTCCAATGGTATTCCTGGTAAATATCTTTGGCCTCACTTCTTGCTTTTTTTTATGCTTCATCCACAACTTTGTTTTTGGTAAACAGTCTATATTTTTATGATTTCACATCTTTCCCCATATACCTTCTGAAAAAGCATGTCTTCTTTTATAGTCTCTGACTAGTGAATTCTACATATTATCCAAGAATAAGTTGAAATATAAACATAAAAAGATATAGTCCATGTCCACTCAGTGCATTCAGTAGCAGAGTATTGACATTGATACTATTTTAGCCAATCACATAAATTAATCCATATATTCATTCACTCATTCCAAACACAGTTATTTGGGGCTGAGAGTATAGCTCAGTGACAGAGCTTTTGCCTTGTATGCATGAGATCTTGGGTTTAATTCCCAGTACCATAAAATTTCCTCAAATTATTTAATAAAGTATATAAACAATATGAACTTATAGAAACTTAGCCAAATATATTAGGCTCTTGGTCCATAGCCCTCAAAAAATTTACATTCTCATATGCATTACAGACATGGCACACACAAACAACTGGAGATAGGTAGTAAAAAACATGATAAAATGAGACATAAAGTATAGTATTGCACTGTATTACAGGCTAAATTATCCATTAGTATGAAAAATATGTAAAGGAAGTGAGAGAGGAAATGTCAGGAGTGTTGTGTAACATGCCTAGGGAAAGCCTCATGGAAAAAGTAAGTAAAGACCTGAGGGAGAAAGGGGAGTGGATCATGTTTTTAATCCAGGAAAAGAATTTCACAGTGAGGAAACAGCAAATGGAGAGTTCCCAAGTGGCAGCTTGCCCACTGTCTGTACTCAAGGAAGGCAAGCAAAAAGGCCAGAATTCTCAGAGAAACAGAAAGAAAGTACAGAACATGAGTTCAGAGGAGTCAAAGGTAGTGTGACCACGTGAGGTATTTTAGGTCATTTCAATAGCTTTGAATTTTAATCTTGGAGGCTTGTAGGTGGAGAAGAGAAACGTTAGAGATTATAAACTGCATTCAAGAGCAACACTCTGAATTGTTATTTAAAGGTAACCTGAAAGGAAGAATCAGTACAACAAGTTAGGAGACCACTCTTATAATCCAAACAATAGTAAATGGTAACTTGAACCATGGAGTGGTAGTGAAGATGATGAAAGTGTCAGATTTGGATATCATTTGAAAATGGAGACAAAGCTATCTGCTAATAGATCAGATGAGTGGTGTGAGAAAGAAGAACAGGATAGAACCACAGGGCTCTTGCTCAAATGACTAAAAGGCAAGGTTTGTAAGAGGGCCAGGTTTTGTGGGTGGTAAGAAACTCATGTTGGATATATGAACTTTGAAATTACTAAGTCCTCTAAGAAGACCCACTGGATACAGAAGTATAGAATTCAGAGTAGAGGATAGATTTGAATATAAATCTGGAAGTCATGAACTCATGATAATTTAAAACCATGATCTTGGATAACTCAATGGGGAAGTTAATATAGGCAGAAAAGAGAAGTCCAGAACTGATATTTCTACACTACTTTTCATCACATATTTCAGAGATGAGGAGAAATTACCAATAAGTCTGAGAAAGAAGAGCCAGAGGTATAGGAAAAGAAGGAGGACTGAGTGAAAAAATGTCATTGTGTCAAATGTTGGTGATAGGATAAGTAAGAGAAATATCAAAAAATGATTTTTAGATTTAGAAAAGCATATGGGCCTTGATAAGAATTTTGTGGTGTGGTAGATATGAAAATCCAATTAGAAGAAAAAAATTGCATGAAAGAAATTGGAGATATCAAGTATGGGGAACTTTGAGGGAATTATTTTTCCCACACCTTCAAAAACTTAGAGAGAAATGGGTAAATATTACCAAGGAAAAGTGATGAAAAGTGGGAGCATCTTTTTACAATGTGTAGGTTCACGATAGATTATACAGAGGAAAAAAAGAGAATGCAATGCAAGGCAGTGTCCACGAATTTGTGAAGGCAGGAGTGGAGGGGTTGGTTTCTTCTGTGCAATTATAGTGTTTGGCTCTGCTGAAAGAAGAAATAAGTCCTCATGTGTAGCAGAGACAATACAGAGAAAAGATGTAGGTGGGGAGAGAAGAGTAAGCAAACTTTCCAAATTTCAGATTGCTCTAATTTCTCAGTAAAATAAGAAGCAAAATCCTCTGTATCCAATGGGTGAATTACATGTCTTCATGTTTAACATGAAGATGGAGTTATGAGTATTATTGCTTTGAATATTTAGTAGAAGTCTTTGCAAGTGGAGCATATAAAACAAGGTATGATAACAATGATTACCATAAAATTCTAAGTTAGAAAAAGGGGACCCTTAATAATAAGGGCAGTGAGAAAATGATAACTCATTGGAAGGAGCTGAGCCTGGTGGGGTCAAATAAAATTCTTTTTGGGAAATTGAAGGGGCTATTGCAAAGTAGATTAGGAAGCTTGATATTAAGATTGTAGTGTGTTGAAATCACAGAACATACCATTATGTTATTCCATATTTATAATTTATTAGCAAGAATAAGATCATCTTCATATTTTTATCATTGTGTGGTCTTCAGTATCATCTAGTGCAGTAGCTCTGGAGATCCCCTGCCACCAGGGAATATAGAAATTTCCTCAATGCATTTTTGGTTCTAATGGCAGTGCTGGTGCTAGTGGAACCCTGGTGGTAGAAGCCAGAGTTGCTCACAAATATCCCACAAAGAATAAGACAAACCTCAGAATAAACCTCCTGCCTGAAATGCCAGTAGAGCCCAGGTTGACAAATCTTATTTTAGCATGTAGTATGTACTCCAGAAATGTATCCAGAATTATTTGTAATTGTATTTAAAGTAAGAGTGATTAAGATTTGATGATACGTGTCCTGTGCATCAGCATCTCAGGCTTTATGCTTCCATGATGCCCACTTAGAAAACACTTTTACTTTTCTAGGATTCTTGATTACTCCCCCACCCCACAGTTTATTTATTTATTTATTTATTTATTTATTTATTTAGGTGGTGCTGAGGATCAAACCCTGTGCCTTATGCATGCAAGACTAGCGCTCTACCACTGAGTTAACCCCAGTCCAGGATTCTTGATTACTTTTAGAAATCAATTTTCATAGCTGCACTTCTAATAGGATGCCATTTTACTCAATTTACATAGTATCATGGAAAGAATTAATATATTCCATTTATGTAAGTGTTACTAAGCTATCTATCCCTCTCCATATAATAATTTGTCACTTTATTATATGTTATAGTATATATAAATTTGATGCATCACATAAATCAATACAATTTGTTTATTTTCTTTCATTATCTCTGTAGTTTGGTGAAGCTAACAAACAGTTTCTTAGATATTATTCAAGAGACAGAGGTTTCTACCATCACTATGTCTGTGGCTATATTGGGGATTGAACTCAAGGCTTTGCTCAGACTTGGCAAGTGCTCTACCACCGAGCCACATCCTCAATGTACCAGCACCATCTCTAAATAGTATAGTATCTTGGGCAAATAATGTAAATTTTTAGGTCTAAATTCTACTCCCTTTTCTATAATATCTGTTGAACAACATATGGGATGATATCCAGGGTCTCTTCTGGATTTTGTTTTCTGAATATTTTTGTTGCCTTTATATTACTCCATACCTTGTTTTCCTATCTGTTCTCTTCTTCATATTATTTATGCAGTTCAACTATTACCTTTATGTTTAACTCAAATCTCATGCATGTATATATCAGATCTATCGCTCAATATTGGAAAGAGCTTTAGCTGAACAAATTCTACTGATGACAAATAGTTCTAGGATATCTTGCATTGATTATATCTTGCTTCTCATCTGGGCAGTCATAGAATTTCAGTCTGTGCAATTCTTATTTTACACTCCTGCAAATGGTAACTCTTATGTTTTGAAAGCTGGGCTTGTTACACATGGCACTTAGCCCCTTTCCTACCATTGTGTTTTGAGGCTTGCCTGGCTCCTGTCACTTGGTTATATCTTAAGTCCCCGGCTCTTCAATTCTTCCCTGGGCATGTTTCTTAGTTGAGTGTATTGTTAATGCTTTTTCCTTGATCATAGTTTTGTCTACTTTTCTGTCCCAATCCAATCTGTAAGGATCCTGATGAATGTAATTCAAAATTGGGAAGAGTCCCAAGGAAATGATGTATTTATTGCACAATATATGAAGCATCCTTCTGAGAAATAAAAAAGAAATGTTGGATGGGTAAGGGAGGTTTGCTTTTGTTCATTTTCTTAGAAATCCTACTTTGTTGCCTGTGGCCTTGGCAATCCAGAGCTAAAGCACAAAGGCACATTGGGCAGCCAGGGCCTTTCCCAACTGACTTAGGACGTTGGAGCCATTCCATCATTTCTTTTCCTGGCTTCCTCCTGGCTAAAGATGAATATTGTCCTAGAATGGTTATCAGATGAGCAATTTTAATATGCATTAAACATTAACTTGGGTTTTCTAAGCAATATTAAATGTTTATGACAACTTAGAATGTCCCACTTCCCCTCAGATCTGTCATGCCTGAATGCAAGGTACATTATGAATAAGAATAACCAGTTAGGCCTATACTATGCTTTCTTACTTTAAAAGCACATCTATCTGTTATAGGCAGTGAATAAAGGAGAGTGTTGTGAGTATGAGTAGCATCACATATAGGCAGCTAAAAACTTTTATGAACATCAATCACTAAATAGGCAAAGAAACTTGGAGTCTGTTTTTGTAAATGTTCATAAAGCAAGGCCTCTGTCATCCGGTACTGTGGTATGCCAGCTAAGACCTTGCTTCTCTCTGGACTTCAGTTTTCTTGCCACCATCTTCTGTTCTTAAGGGAAAAACATTTACTCACTGCTAAAAAGCAGGCTCCCCAAATCTATACAGTCCTTTTGAAGAAAACCATATCAGTATCATTTGTTCTTTAGAAGTAGTTATTATCTAAAAGCTATTGTCCTTCCTAAACATTCCACAGATCCCCACTGTGCAGAGAACACCACACATGTTCCTTTGGATCATGGTGTGCTTTACACATTCTTGCTGGGCCTTTTCCTCTTTCTCTCTTCTCATATCCATCTGCTCCTTTGTGTACTTCATGGCCCAGAGTTACTGTCTGATGTAGTTGTAGTTGCCTGTTTCTCACATCCAAGGCTCACATCTATCCTTACTTTTAGTGCAGAGTTTGCTTCCTTCCATGGGTCAGACTTTTCATCAGGCATTGAGATTCAGCTCAGGACTTATGGCTTTGTGCAGACTTTCTTCTCTTCTCCTATCCATCACGTAACATGAGCTAGCTATTTCCCTTCTGCCCATTTAACTTATCATAGATTTATTAAAATATGCATTACTTTTCCCAACAAGTAGGTTCTCCTATCTGTTTTCCCATCAAAGTTTTATTTGACCTCCTTGACTGTCCTTAATTGCTGCATCCTGGGCAACTAGGAAATGCCTGACAAAACACAAACAACTTTCATGCTCACCTATTTTCAACAGTTTTCACACATGGTATCTCTAGGATCTATTCATTGTCAAGAAATTTTTTATTTCTAATGTCAAAATTTCTATGTAATAAATAGCTTCAATCTTGTACCCCTTGAGACTGTTCATTCTCAATAGGCCTACTCTTTGCTTAAAACAAGTAACAATCTCTGGTCATTTAATTTTTTTTTAGTATTCTGGTATGTTACTAAATCATCTTGTCATACATCTACTTGGGTAAAAACAAAACTGGTATCTAGTTTCATATAGGTCATAACTGGTGCTTTTGAATCTTTCCATTTATTTTATTTTTATATTCACCAAAAATGTAAAAATAGTAGTATTTTAATTATACATATTTAAGGCATACAACACACACACATGCAGTGAAATACACATTGATACACACAGGCATACATAGTGAAATGATAGCTATAGTCAAACCAATTAACATAAAAAGTATCTCACACAGTCATCATTTTTCCCCTTGAGGAAAGGGGACCTAAATTCTATTCTCAGAAACTTTCCATGATACAGTAATATATAATTGACTGTAGTCTTCATGCTGTACATTAGATATCTAGACCTACTAATTCATAAAATTACGACTTTGTATCTCCATACCCTTCCCCCAACTAAACCTTGATAACTGTCATTCTACTCTGTTTTTATGTATTCAGCGTTTTTTAGATTGTACACATAAGTGAGATCATGCAATATTTTTTCTGTTTTGTGCCTGGCTTATTTCACTTAGAGATCACAAAACAAATAACTACTTCCCCAAATTTCAGATGAGAAACCCAATTTCTGAATAACAACAAAATTAAGAGCATTTAACTTCAGTTTCTCTACCTCATATCTCAAAATATGCATTATATTTACTCATCTCGTCCTCATTTTCTCTTGTCTTAGGAAAATTGGCACATGTTATATAGGTCTTATTTTTTTACTAACCTCTGGTATTACCAGAGAAATTCCTACCATTGATTTATTCCAACTCCTTTATTGTGTTTCAACTGTTTCTCCATTGACCTCTATAAGTTACAAGTCTTCCCTACCTTAAAGTCACCTTCCTGTGATTCCAGTTGTCCCTATCCAAATGGTCTCATAGTCTATAATTCTCTATACCTCTTACTCTAAATTTGTCAGAAAAGCAGGATACATGTGTTACTTTCAATTTTTCACAAATTACTTTTTAATCATTTAGAGTACATTTCAATAGTTGAATCGACAATGTCACGTGCTACACATCTTGAATCATTGCCACTTTTGACGCCACTTGCTTCTTCTAGCAATGCAAAGCATGAAGGAGAAGAAAGTGAGAGACTGTACACTCTTGTTGATATTCTATTTTCTCCTGGGCATACTTGAATTATATTCTAAGATGATTTCTTTTCTTATTTGTCTTTCCCTAGGGATATTTATTTACTTCTTTGAGGTAAAATAATTTCCTCAATTATACTTTTGACTTCTTCCTTGAATGTAAAATTTAATTTACAACACCTCAGGTTGGATAACTCAAACTTATCACATACAAGATTAATTTAGAATCCCCTTTACAATTTTACCTTTTCATATCTTGTTTCATGACATGGTTAAGTTTGTAATCATCCTGGCATACTGGCATAGTTAATTCATAAATTTTCCTAAGTTTTCAAATTCCTTCTATTTAAATGTTTGCCTTTCTGTTGTGCCAGATGTCCAGCACCATCTCCCTAATTGAGGGCATCCAATTGCCTATACTCAACTACTATAATAACATCATACAACAATCACCTTTGATGATGAACACAAAGTCATAAAATACAAAACATTACATAATCCTTTTTTATTTCGAATGTCTAATGTTTTTCTGTATCTGGTGAATTTTGTCACCCTACATACTTGAAATTCACAGGTATCCAAGTTATAACTGCATCAATTATCTGCAATAATAAGTTGTACTCTACATCTTCTATGTAACCTTACCGTTGTTACATTGCTTCAAGTGTTTCTATTCCCTTTGATCAAAATACTGAATTGCCATTCAATCAATCACATCTCAAAATGAGACTTGTAATTTAATTATAACTAAAGTAGCAGCTCTTTAATGACAAACTCCCCTGCTTGCATGTAACACAGATATTCCATTTCTCTACTAGACATAATTAAGTTTTGCACATTGAAGCCAAAATGCTACATTGACAGCTAACTTTAATAACAAAATTTCAGAAAGTAAAACATGGTTTATGGGACTTTGACACATCTGAATGTAAATGGTATCTTGGTTATTAACAAAGAATATAATTTTGAGAATGTTATTTAACTTTTGCTGTTAACAAGAGCTTACTTATGCTGTTTTGGGAAAGATACAAATATTGATCTACGAAATACTTAGGACCCAGAATAGGGTTAATACTAAGGAAAATATAGACATGATTATTATTTTAATTATTAAACCCAAAATAGAAAATATAATCAATATTTTTCAGATGAATTGATCTCATGAAATTTTGCAAAATTTCTATGACAGTTTTAATGAGGATTTTGCCTATACCAGCCATCCATATTTCTTCTCTGATTTGTTTACTATAGAGAAAGGCATATTTTTTCTTTTGTTAAAAAAGTATTGGCTTGAATTGAATTATATATTTTTCCTAAGTCAAGTGTCTATGGGTGTTAAACAGTTTGCCCCACCTGACTATTGCTCTCACCATAGACTTGTTAGTTACTTCACAGCAGTACAAAGCACTAACTGCTCAAGTTAACATGAAATTGTGGTCTTTGTGAAGCCCTGTGTATCTATGTTGTTCATGTAAAACTGCCCCATGACTGAGATCTTAAGTCCCCATTAGACCCTAAGACATCTAATGGTGCCCACAATAACTTGGGGACTATGGCAGAGTGTCACCGTGCTCCAGTCATTGTTAGTGAGCAATTGCATTTCCTGGACAAGTTTCCTTTATCAGCTTGTGAATTACCCCTTTGTTACAATGCTCCCCAGAATTTCTGGGGACAGATACTGAACAGAAATCACTTTCTAATCATGCAAACTTCTTAGAATTGAAGCTTAATGTTGAATTCATTTCAAACCACAAAATTAGCATGTCATTAAATTCAGTATATATAGAGCTACAAAAGCAGATACACCATCATCTACCCAGCTTCACCTTCACTTCCTATCCTCCACTTTGGAAAAAGGTAAGAAATTCAGCTATAAATTTTGAGTATACCACCCTTATTATTTATTGCACACTAGGTTGTTCTTTGGAAAGAAAGTAATTGATTAAAATACAGTTTTGGGAATAAAGGTATTTAAGGTAGTGCTGAAGCTATTTTTGACATTTATTTTAGAAATGATGGAATGCCTAGAAAGACTATAATGGCTCTGTAGGTTTCATGAGTCCAAGAAAATGTAATTCACACTAAGTGGATACATATTTTATGTATACATGTATATAGACACACATGTATATACACTAAAGATAGCATATATCTTTAGTATAAGGATAGTTAATAGTATTAAGAGCCGATAATGACTGGTTTGCTAATTAGTTCTTCCAATTTGATTCAACATATCTCAGCTGTAAAAATAAAAATATTTAAATATATTATGAGGTAATGAATATTTATTGCGAAAGCTCTTGTCTAATAGTTTATAGAGTTAGCATATTGAGTCAAGAAATGAAGGTAGTGGTTTGGGAACATGCACTACTTTAAATATTTATAAACATCATTATAGAAGAAGAATATAGTCATCAAACTTGTCCAGTACCTTCAACTTCGCAGTTTATCATCTAACCTACAATATTTGAAACAATATTAAAATAGTACCATTAAAATAAGTAAGCTAAAAAGAAAGTGTCCTACTTTGTAAGAAAATGAATGAAAGAAAAGTAGCTTATATAATTTCAGTCAATAATAGAATTCTGACTTAAAAACCTGGTGTACAAAATGTTGAGAATAAAATATATAAATGCAATGGGATACACTCTCCATATCATAATCTATAATGGAGTATTACATACTTTTTTGAACTCTGACAATTAAAATTATTTTGAAATTTTTGAGAACTTAGGAAAGGTAAAATTAATTCAGAATTATATAACACCCATTAGAAAAATCTGAAAATATATTTTTTCACTGGCAGAATCATTTTCAGTCTTCAAATATTAGAGATAATGTTTTGCAGAAAAAATAGAAACTTTTTTTCATGAGCTGTTTTAGTTAAGACATTTAGTTTAAAAATCTAAAAATAAAAATCTGTCAAATGATATTATGACATAAAAATTATTTTTTGAAATTCATTATATGAAATACAAGAAAATCAAGCACAAAGGCCATTTAGTATATTTGATAAATAATGTTAAGATTTATTTCATAAGAAGAGGTAGCATTGGCATTGGGAGTGGACAATAGAATTTGACCTTTGGATCAATCATCAATATATCAATGAGCACATTTTATACAGAAAAGAGGTAAAATAATATATTATCTCCAATGTCCTGGGACACACAGGAGAAGATACATTAGATACGTAAGGATCATGACTGCATAGTGAGTATGAATGAAGAAGAAACAAATCTATCTGTCCAAGAAAGCATCTATCTGGAGAATGTAACAAAACAAACAAACGAACAAACAAAACCTGCTACCATGAAACCAATAGTCTTATTGGACCTGAGAAGGTGTGATTAAACTAAATGTTAATGGCATCTATTCAGTAGAAGAAAAATAAAAATAAAAATTATTAAGCAGTAGAACTGAGTACTCTGCAGTAGAATCGAGGCTCTATCAGGTTTGAGATTTGCTCTATCCCCAGTACCTAGACATTGTCTGGCAATTAAAGTGCTAAGTAAATATTTCATAGAAAATGAACAAATAAATCTTTCTGTAACTTTTTATATATTTTTATACATTTGAAAACCAAAAATATAACACTCTGAGTGAACTTGAATATAAAAAGACTGGAGATACATGAACTAAAAGTCTGAATAGATTGAATTTAATATTTAGGAGTAGGAAGCCAGAGTAGATTTTTGACTAGTTACATGATAGAATTTCTAATAGTATTTTTCCTTAAAATGAAAGCATGGTATTATATTATTTTTTTATTTTTTTTAAAAGAAAGTAACTCTACCTAAATAACAAAATATATCTGACTGACTAATCTGTCGCCATCTCTCATTTCCCCATTCACAGGACGTGGTAGCCATGAAGGTCCTTATCCTTGCCTGCCTTGTGGCTCTTGCTCTTGCAAGGGAGGTATGTACAGAGAAAATTCCTAAAAAACTAAGATATAGAGGTTGATCTTCCTAATGTAGAAAATAATATCAACAATAATGTTAGCATACAAATAATGGAATTTTCAGCTTTTTGTTTTTTGTTTTGCTTTGGTATTTATGAAAATCATTCACTTTTATCTACTTTTTCAATTTTCCTGTGGGGTCTCAAACCTGGGACAAATGTTTTCTACTCCAATGTCCCCCCGTAGCTAAAGGAAAAGCAAACAAATACTTAGTAACAAAACAAGACCAAAAAAAAAAAAAAAAAACAAAAACAAAGAAAGAAAATCAGCAAATAACTATGTAGTATTACACAATTTTATGCATGCATAAATTATATAAATATATCTTATTAAACTGTTCAAACATATGTGTCTCTTGCAGTAGAGAAGTGGGCCAAATTCTTTTTGTATTTATCCAAAGACAACCAGAGGAGAGAATATAGGCAATAATCATAATCATAATCATAAGTATACTTATAATCATAACAAAAAGTATTTAATAGAAATTAAAGTAACTACATTTTTATTATCCTTCCCAAATCTATTCTTAATTCAGGTGATAGAGAAATATACCAATTTAAATTTAGTAAATATGAAACATAATAAAAATTTTACATTTAATGTCTGTACAAAGACATGCAACTTTTTAAAAAGCTTTCTCCAACTTTTTAAAAGAGTGCTATATAAAGTGCATAAAAAGAGTAAATGTATAATAATGAATTATCTACAGACACTAAAATGGACTTGTTAACTTTTCTTTATAGAAAGAAGAACTCAGTGTATCTACTGAGGTAAGTTTTTTTTTTAAAAAACATTTTTTCCATCCATAAAATAATAACAAAATAATAACATTTTCTGATGATTTAGTAGATTTATAGCTGATTTTTTTCTTTTTCTTTTTTTTTTTCTTTACAGACTTCAAGCAGTGAGGTAAGAATGAATTTTAGAGGCAATTTCCAATTATAGAACTATAAAATCCTGTGCCTTGTATTGTGTTACATCACAGTAATTATGCTAATGTAGCCTCATATGACATGCAAATTCTGATGTAAATTCCCTTTATGTATGTTGAAAGACAGAAAAAATGCCTGGAGAATTTAGTACTCTAGAACTTTCTAAGTGGGCTTCCTACTTGAAATTGTGTCATTGCTTCCCCATCCCATTTCTATGGATCATACAGCTCTGTTTTCTGTCTTGAGCTTTCTGTACTCTGACCTTTTAACATTTATTGAGTGATTTCTGTGCATCAGACACTGATTAGGAGCTATGATACAAACTAGATTAGGACATCAATGAAACCAAGGGCTTGCAGTGTAGTGGGTAAGCAAACATGTTTAGGACACATTTTTTTTTTTTATTAGAGTTGTCACTTTGATAAATAAAAGCCAGTGGGATTTGGTGAGAGCTTAATCTACTCAAGAGAGTCAGGTGGACATTTGTCCTTGCACCACTCTTGAAAATGTTGTCATCTGTTTAGTAAGTAGTATGACAATATATATTGTCTCTTCACAAAGTCTTGAGAATTTTAGGGGGTGTATTGATTTCTTATAGTTTATTTGAAATCGAACACATTAACAAGTGAACTAATAATTAGTATAATGCACCAAGTGCTGTTATGCTGTGTTTTCAATTAGTTTTTTCCTTCTTATAATCAGATGGTGTTTTAGACATCACTTGTTATCAGTAAAAGGACCATGATTGTAGACAGAAATTAGCATCCATTAGAAGCTTATTTTTGCACAATGATCATCAATTTTCTTTTCTCTCTTGACTACATTCATCCAAGTCTTTTATAAGACAGGCTTTTTTTTTTTTTAATATGAGAGGCTTTATAGAATGGTCTACATATAAAAGTTGTGGTCATTATCCTAACTTAAGGAAACTAGCAAGTGAAAGTATCTCTACTAACCTATTAAAACCTTTACTTTCTGGTATATATTGAAAACTAAGAATTATTAATCAAAACTAAATCTGATTTTTAATTTTTTTATTTTTCTAAAGGAATCTATTACACATATCAAGGTAAAATATTCATATTTAACTATACTTATTTTCATGATTTCCTGTTAGAATTTCAAAGATAATAGCATTTTAAATGCATGATTTGTTTTTAGGAGAAGCTTGAGAAGGTTAAGCATGTGGAACAGCAGCAAAGACAGGTAATTTTTCATGATGACTGTGATTCTAATATTATTATAAAACATAATCCATAAAAATATTCATAATGTATATTTCAGCTTAAAGAATTGCAAAGTAAATGCTATGTACCTACCAATAAATATAAGAAATTAAACAATGGCAAAGTTAAATATATTTTCCAAGTCATCAATGTGTTTTTTAAATGCATAATCAATTTCTAGAATAGAGATAAACTATCTAATGATATTACTAATGGCATATCTGTTTTAACAAATTCAAATTAGTACAAACACCTCCAAACTGGGAACTATGTTCCTTTCTTATTCTGAAGATGTTATGATGATGAAAGAGAATAAAGGTGACAAGGTGTAAGTCTGTTTCTCAGACATAACCTTGGCCACAAGTTTCTTTGTATTTCATTTTCTTCATGTGTAGATAGAGAATATTCTTAAGAATATCCACCCTGATGTATTGATGAACTGATTTGCCATGAATATTCAATGACTTGACATTAAGATTTTGTCAATTGTACTACAATATTTATTGCCTGCATGATGACATTCTTAAGGATATTCCCATTACAAATGAGAGAAGTGAGGTTCAGAAGAATTGAGTGCACACTATGTGACCACATCATCCAGTTAATTAAGTAGCAGAGCTTGCTTAAAAATCAAGAATTTTTTGAATAACAAAATTCTACAGTTCATACATTTACCTAACTGTAATATTTCCACTTCCTGTTTTATTATTAGAAGTTTTGGTTATCACACAAAATATTTTCTAAAACAAATTAAAATTTAAAAATCAATGCACTTTAAAGACTCACGTAAACTATGTTTTACCAAAAGAAGTAATGCTAGAATTTGGCCAGTGTTAAGTGAGTCCCTGAATTTAGCCATAAATAAGAACTGACTTTTCATAAAAAGAAAGTGAAAATAAATACACAAGTTATCCCTCTAAGTCTTTTCAAATTGATGTCTCTTCATTATATGTTGCTAGCATATTTAGGTTGAAAAGTCAGTGCTCTATAAAGACCAAAGCATATAAATTACAACGATCCTGATAACTAAGGAAAAGGGAAAAAATCCAAGAAAGTTCCTAAACACTGATTTCAGTTTAGACCACAGATCCACCAAAAAATTGAGGAGTTTAAGAAGAAATCTCTTAAGGAACATTTTACTCATTTTCTTTACATGAGCCAAAATGATTTCTTAAGTGACATAAGTGAAAATCTTTCTTTTATTGTCTTCACTCAATTGCAGTTGTCCAATAGATTAATTGATTGTAAATGACAGTTATGGTTAAATCATGGACTGAAAGATTCTTCTTCTTTTTTCAGGATGAATGCCAAGAAAAAATCCACCCCATTGCCCAGCCACAACTTCCTTATGCTCAGCTCATGCCTTACACCCTCCTTCCACAAAATGTCCTGACTCTTTCTCAGCTGGCTATGGTGCTGTCTCTCCTTCAGCCTGAGATAGCAGAAGTCCCCAAAACTAAAGAGACCATTCTTTCTAAGCTTAAGCTCATGCCCTTCCTGAAATCACCAATAGAGCTAACCCCATTTGTCCCTCAAATCCCACATCTCACTGACCTCCAAAACCAGCACCTCCTTCTGCCTCAGCTCCAGCCTGTGGTGCCCCAGGTCCCCCAGGTCCCCCAGGTCCCCCAGGTTCCCCAGGTTTTACCTCAGACTCCCATACTTCTTCCTCAGCCCCAGGGACCTATCCCTCAATCCAAAATCACACCTGTTCCCCAGCAAGTAGTGCCCTTTCCCCAGAGAGACATGCCTGTCCAAGCCTTTCTGGAATACCAAGATCTTCTGTTCCAGCCTACTCGCCCACTCTACCCTGTGACTGACCCACTTGTCCCAGTTTCCAACCCTGTTACTGTAAGTCCATACTTGCTTACTTTGCCATTTCACTCCTGATGTATATATGATGGTAGAATAAGTTGAGGAAAGTTCTAGAATATGCACTCCTAGAGAATGAAAGAACAAAGATATAAAGTTATAATTTAGATCAGTGATTCTCTACAATAGAATCACCTAGAGCTACCCTCCCACAATTCCAATGCCTGGGAATACCCACATAGATTCTGATTAAGTTGTTCTGATTGTCTAAGTAGAATAGACTGTGTTGGAAAGAAATGATTGCAGGGATTCTGAATCAATTGGTCTGTTAAGAATTTCGGTATCTTTTTTTTTTTTTTTTTTTTTTTTTTAGCATTTCTAGGGACCGAACCTCAGAGGCACTATAGCACTGATATGCATCCATAGACTTTCCATTTATTTATTTTTCTTTTGAGACAAGTTCTTGCTAACTTACTGAGGCTGGTCTGGAACTTGCTCTTCTCCTGCATCAGCCTCCCAGATCACTGGAGGTGAAGGCATGTTCTACCACATGCAAATAAGAATTCTGATTTAAAGAGCATTAAGACTTACCAAAATCAAAATTAAAATTGATAGTTTGATTGAGCTTGGCAAAAGCAAGCTAATTATTTTCAAGAGTTTTCAATGTTTTCCTCCTGGACATGCATTCTCACCATGCCATAGATCATGCCTTATTTTTGCCATCTGTACATGAGGGGAAAAGTTTGAGATGCTTATTTAATTGTTTCTTAAGGCAATTGTCTTTGTTGAAAGATAAGTGATATATTTATTTATTTATTATTTGTTTACTTTCAAGGTCTAAGAAGATTTCAACATTAGCAGCTCCTCATTTTTGGTAAGTTTGAGAAGTTTGGAGATTAGACTTATTCGTTGTATAGTTGATTAGTTTTTCTATTTCATTCTCCTACAGATAGTGGAAAATTCCATCAACATGTTAACTTTCTTACTAATTATCAATTTGTTGTCAATTATTTACTATTATCCATTGACCTGAAACATGAAAAATATCAAGAAACTTTAATTTTCCTTATGTGTTATTTATAGATTTGACTGACTTGTTTTCAAGGGTCTATATCCTGAGATTTGATTACCATCATTTTTAAGAAAACCAAAAAATAGATTTTCTTTCATTTTTATGTAAATGCATTTGAGCTTCTATTAAAGGAAAAATTCCATTGTTATTCCAGGTTAAGTTTCATAAACTTTGTATTTAGTTTGCTTAAATTCTCTGTTTCTTTTAATTCACAAGTCAAAATAAAATATTGGTCTAGGTATGGGTGTTCAAAATGGGAGAGAAAATTCTCTTTGAGATTCTTAGATACAAAGCCTTTTGTTAACATGGTAGCTTAGACATCTTATTAAAACATTCCTAGTGAGCTGATATTTGATCTGATCCAAACTTTGTGTGCCTCCATGGAAAGGTTCAATGAAATGCATAATTTCTTTTTTTAAAATTAGTCACACAGATACAAATGGGGAAAAGTAAACAGCTTTATCATATAACAGAATTAATTCTATATTTGTTCTCTATTCCACAGAATTGACTGAGACTGGAAACAAGACATCTTTTCTTTGTATCATGCTACCAAATATGTATTTTTGAATGGAACTACCTGGAAAAAATGAAACTGTATTCTTTTTATTTTATGCATTTTATGTCATTGGTTTAGTTTGAATTAGACTCATGAACTCTTTGCAATTTCCAAATTGTAAGTTCAATGTTGAGTTGGAAATACTCTAAACATGTCAAATATGTATATAAGAATAGTTTCTGGGATTGGATTTACCAATATGTCTTCAAGAACCTATTTCCTTTCCAGTCATTTCAATAAATTGATCCTTTAGGCATATTTAAGTTGTCGTGTTTTATTATAATTTTCCATACCTTATTGGCGTCTTTAATGTTAACTTTAGGCTATTAGTGGTGTTCAAATAATTATTGGATAATGCTTTGAATTTGATTTGAATGTCTTGAATTGATGATTAAAGGATCTGAAAAGAGAAGGAAAATGTAGGATGATACATGCCCCACTTGTTCTTATAAAGTCTTGATTTATACCTATTTTCCATATGTAGTTATTATATCTGTACCTTTCATTCTCAAAAGCATTCAGCATTAGGTGATAAATTTTGTGATCACTCTAGGAAAAGTGCTTCAAATGTAAAATTGGTTTCGTAACTCCATCACATGCTGTGGAGAAGTCCTCAGTCTCAGAACTTTAAAATAGTCAGTGCAAAGTACTTAAAGTTTTCATAAACACACTAGTAACAAGATTACACTGCATAGTGGATGATGGGTATACTTTGTGGCACCACAATGCTGACACTACTAACACTAGCAAACAGGAACATTAGCAAACAAGTGTTCTTTCATAATCAAATGAACTCGTTTACATGGTGTTAGCAATTCCCAGAGAAGTAAGATTGATAACCATTGTCTCTAACTGTGGAGTAATCATTTTATGTGATCAACTCTATCTCTTTCTATACCAGCTCCTTCTCTTATACTTTTGATTCCATTCTCCTAAATTTGTACAATGACTCATTTCTGAAAACTATTTCATCTTCCTATCTCCCCAATGTTTTCCTGTCCTTATTACAGCATAAGCATGTTGCAAATGCTATTTATGCTGTAATACCACCATCTTCAAAGGTAACAATTTGTCTTTAACACTGAGCCTCCAATTCTTTAGGTTCTATTTTCATAATCTCATTTATTCTCTTAAATTACATCCCCCATTGAAACAACTGTGTTTCAAAGTTACCAACAATTTTCATCTTGCTCATTTGTGTTCATTTTATTCAATCCATCAATGAGATTTGGTAGAGCTGATCATCTGTTCCCTGAAATATTATATGTCTCTTCATTTGAAGTCTTTAATATTATAAACCCTTGATTTCTCTCTTAACTCTCTGGGATAGACTTTCTCCTAGACCTTTGAGAGTGAACATGAACTTCCAGCCTTCCATTTCTCAATCTTCCTCTTTCATTCCCTCTTTTCCAAAGCTTCAAGGCTTTGGAGTAATCCAGATATTAGCCTTATCCAGGCTGAACTTGTTCAGTTTTTCATCTTAAAATATATCTTTAGGCTGAGGGCTTTAAAATACACATCTCCCACTTATGTCTTTTGTAAGCTCCAAAGTCATGCACTTACCTGCCTTCTTTATCTCCACCCTTAAGTATCTAATTAATATCTCAATAATTGATATACAAAATCACAACTCTTCACTGTGTCCATTTCCCACTTGCTCTTCCCAGAATCTTTTCCTTCAAAAACTGGCCCTACAATCTACTCTGACATACAGACTGAAAACTTAGAAGTCATTGTGCTGTCCTTTCTTTTCTTCAATCCTTATACTGGGTTATATCACTTATGCTACTAAATTCTGGTCCTTCTGGGACCTCAAAATATGAACTTATTTGGAAAGCAGGTCATTGCAGATATAATTAGTTAAGATGAGGTCATATTAAAGTAGAAGGGACCCTTAATTCAGTGTGATTATTAACCTTATGAAGAGAGGAGAAGAGAGAGACAAAATGAGAAGAATCATATGTGCAATAGAGGTAGAAATTGGAGTGATGCACCTATCTCCAAGGAATGCCAGATGTTGCTGGCAACACCAGAAGTTAAGGGAAGGGCATAGGATAGATTTTCTCTTAGACCTTTTAGAGTAAACATAAACTTCCAACCTCCAGAATAGTGAAAAAAATGAATTTCTATTGTTTGAAGCCACTTTGTTTGTGGTACTTTGTTAGTGCCTTTACGTTCAGTTTGTCACTATGTCTCAACTAGGAAATGTGTGTTGACCTTTCCAAAGTTTCACTCATCCACAATTAATATTTATACGGATTCTTTGTTATCTTCTATTTTTCTACTGTTAAAATGGCTTCCTAAATGAATTACAATTGCCCCTTTCTTACCCAGCAATCTGAATAAAATTTTGTTATAAACATAGATTCCCTCAAAGCTGTTGTCTATAAGATCTTATCTTATCTTATATATTATATTATATTATATTATATTATATTATATTATATTATATTATATTATTGTCTATAAGATCTTATATTATATTATTCAACTCTGGCCCACATCACCAGTCTCACACTGTGACACTCAACACAAACTCACTAAACTCTATTATATGAATGAGCATTATTGATATTTTTCAATCACATCAATTTTTTTTTTTCTCAAAGGATAAGCCTATGAAAGAGTAGAGGGGCTGAGAGAATGGGACTCTGTAGACATTCATACTAGGTTTAAACATGAGTTCCAATGTTTACTGAAATATGTCCTTATCTAAATTATTTCCTCTTCCAGTACCTCAGTTTGCTCACCTTTAAAATGTAATCATAAAGCCAGGTATGGTGACACACACCTGTAATCCCAGTGGCTTGGGAGGCTGAGGCAGAAAGATCAAAAGTTTGAAGCTAGCCTCAGCAACTTAGTGAGGCCCTAAGCAACTTTGTGAGACACTAAGCAACTTAGTGAGACCCTGTCTCAAAATATAAGAACTGTGGGTGATGTGGCTCAGTGGTAAAGCAGACCTGGGTTCAATCCCTATTACCCCTTTCCAAAATGTAATACTAATACTGACTTTCAAGGTTGGTATGTTGATTTTTTAAAAAATCAGTATATTTAAAGCTAATCTGAGAAACACTAAGAGGTTAAATACTATATAATTGTTAACTATTAGCTAAGAACTATACCAAAATTCATACAGGAAGAAATAGATAACATTAAAACCATTAAATAATACTATAATGATTGAATGCATAATACCATAACCATTAAAAATAAATTTATTGTGTAATTTAATAAAAGTTCACAAAAAGATATTTCTGAGCTCAGATAATTTCATAGGAAAACTTTAGCAAACATTCAAGTAAAAATGCATGCCAAAATAAAAGAGAGGAAACATTTCTCATCATATTTTATAAGGTCAGTATTATCCTGATGTCAAACTCAGAAAAAAGCTACAACACACACAAACACTTTAATACACTTAATATCTATGCATATGTGTACACACACACACACACACACACACACACACAAAGAAAATGAGAGTCAATGTATTTATAATGAAATTAGATGCAAAATCTCTCAACAAATATTAACAATTCAAACCCCCAAAATATATTTAAAAATCTGCCACCACCAAGTGGGGTTTAGTCCATATAGATAAGGTATGTAATATTTTAAAACTAATCAATATAGACTATTTTATCAAAATGCTAAAGAAAAAAATTAACTGATCATATCAATTTATACAGAGAAAGGATTTGTAAAAATTTAGCACCAGTACATAGTAAAATCTCTGCAAATTAGAAATAAAGAGAAACTTCCGTATTCCCATGACAAACATCTATATAAAAACCTACAACTAACATCAAACTTAATGGTGAAATAGTGAAGATTTATCCTCTAAGTTTGGGAATAGACAAGGGTGTCTACTCTCACAACTTATTTAGTAATAGAGCACTAGAAGTTTTAGACAGCTTGAAAAGCTGAGAAAAATAAATAAAGTTTTATGAATTACCTCTATTTATAGAAAAGATGATTGTCTAGATAGAAGACTCTAAGGAATCTATGAAAATATTATTGAACTAATAAGTGAATTTGGTTGGAAAGTTTGTAAGATAAAATATCAACAATCAAAATTTTTAAAAAAACAACAAAATTTGTAACTATTCTGAAGAAGAAGAAATGCTTAAGTATAAATCTTAAAACAAGTATAGTATCTATATGTGAAATTACAAAACGCTAATGGAAGAAATCTAGAAACATCTAAATGATTAGATAGACTACTGTGTTCATGAGTTAAAAGATTCAATATAATAAGATACCAACTATTTCTAGATTGATGTTTATATTTGGTGCAATTTCATTTTTTTTCATAGGCATAAACAAACTTTTTCTAAAATTAACATGGAAAAGAAAAGGCCCTTGACTAGCCAAAGGAATTTTGAAAGAAAGAAATATGGGAGCAATCACTCTTCCAAATGTGAAGATTTATTGGGTAACTATAATAATGAATATAACATGGCACTAGTAGAGGCATAATCACATAGATCAATGGAAATGATGAAGAATCTAGATATAGACCCATATATATATAAAATATAATTTTGAAAAGATGAAAAAGAAACTCAATAGAATGGAGACAGACTTATCAACAAATGGTGTTGGAGCAATTGGACTTCCAGAGGCAAAAGCATAAGTCTCAATCTAAACCTTATAATTTATACAATGATTAACTTAAGATGGATTGACATAAAACTTGAAGACAAACAGAAGAAAGTCTTCATGAGGGAATAATAGGCAGAATCCTTTGAACCAAAACTCATGATAAGAGGGAAATTGATAAATTCAACTTTTCAAAATTAAAAATATGCTGAAAGAGAATGAAAAGACAAATTACTGGCTTTGAAAACATATCTGTAAACCATACATTTGAAAAAGACATCTAGAATACATTAAAAGAGCTAAAAACTCAACATTAAAAAAATCTATTAAAAATGGTCAAAAGCTAAAATCAAAGTTTTTAACCTAAGAAGATATATGCTTGGCAAATAAACACATAAAAAAGAAGTTCAACATCATTAACCATTAGAGCATAACACAAAATTATCATGAGCTATCACTGCAAATTTACTAGAATGAGAAAAATGAAATATGGTGACACAAATGCTGGTGATAATGCAGAGAAAGTGAACCACAGATGCATGGTTGGAAGGAATGTTAAAGAATATATACAGTCTGAAAAACATTTGTAGATACTGAGGAATGCTATTGCCATACAATTCAACAATTATACAAATGGACAATTTTCCCAGATAAATGAAAACTTTCCTATGGAAATTTGTATGCACCTATTCACCATACCTTTATTCAGAGTAGTCCTAAACTAGAAAGTACCCAGATGTACTTCAATGGATCAGTTGTTGAACAAATTATCCATACCATAGGATACAACTTGACATAAAAAGAAATGAACTATTTATAAGTATAACCTGGAAGAATCTCAAGGAAATTATGCTAAGAAAGCCAATCTCATAAGATACACATAACATAATTCCATGTATTTGCAAACACATGTCTTCATAATTGTTGAGAATCCATTATTATTTCAAAATAAAATAATAAAAAGAATCAACAATACTTTCTTATCAAGTTCATTACTAAGATTTTTAGTGTTATTTGCAATGTAATGGTATGTGTATTTGAAATTGAGAGGCAAGGGTCAATTTTCTTAAATATAAGTAATAAATATAAGAAATAAATAGGTAAGAAGATTTTCTCACAACTTATTTTCGGGTGGATTTTTATCTCACAAAATGTAGACTGGATGATTTTAACCAATCCTTAGGGTAATAGAAATGGGAAAATATGAATTAAATGTTTAAAAATATCTTTTGAAAAACTTTGGAGATCTAGCAAGACAGAAAATATTTATAAGACCAAGATCTAAGAGAAGAAGTAAACCTCCCCCCCAAAAGACGTTCAGGATGGATGTCTTTGTTAAAATAAAGGTTTCAGTAAGTACTAGAGCAAAACTAAGAGGCAGAAACATATAAAAATTGGATGTCAGTTCTCCCAAGGATGAAGGGCACTTGTAAAACTCTCAGGATTTTTGTTGAGTCACTGAAGAAGTATGTGTAGAGTAAACTTGAACCCAAAATAGATCACTCTCCACTGAAACTCAGTTTTGAACCACATCATCTTTGAGTTAAATTGAGTGGATTAAGATGTCATTTGGATATCCCTATGGATATATTGAGTTTCAATGTTTCCACAAAAATCAGTGTAAAGTAGACAACAAATTAATAATGGTAAAATAATATAACTTCTAGAAGATAACATTGGAAAATATATCATTTTGGTTTAAAATATTAATTATTTGTCTTCATTAAAAAATGTCTGTTCATCACAAGAAGCCATTAAAAGGATGAGAAGACAAACCAGAGATAGGGAGAAGATATTAGCCACAACTCCAGCCATGCAATATATTATATAAAATATGCACATAACCCCAAGTCAGTAAGAAAGATAACCATTATAATAGTTTATAGGCTAATATAATAATATGAGCTAGGCATATAGAGGTTTTCTGGATTTATCACCAGACTTACATTCTGTTGAAATAAGTTAGTCTGCTTAAGTCTTTATGCTTTTAGTAATTTCATCAAAAAAAAAAAAGAGAGAGAGGATATCCTGATGGCCATTAAATGTATGAAAATATGCTCAATATCACCAGTTCACAGAAAAATCAAATTACAGCTACTATATAATACCAGGACCACCAGAGGGGCTAAAATGAAAAGAATTGGCAATATCAAAAAAAAGATAAGCAATGCAAAATCAAACACACCTGTGAGTGTAGGCATGCGCACGCACACACATGCACATACACACATTCACACAGAAAAATGCTTGGCAACTACTGAATGTAAACGTAAATAGGCACAAATATCTTGGAGACATGTCAGTCTTCGTTAAAGATAAACATCTGCATATCTTGTGAATAGTTCTATTCTTCAATATAAGATGTTAAAGAAAAAAATCAATGAAACTTGTTAGTAAAGAAAGACTTTGTTCAGAACTATTATAGGTATAGTACCACATAATGGGATTGTGCAGAGAAGGAGAGAGATTGGGCTTCAATTCCAAATACAGGACACATACTGATAGAATTTTAAGAACTATCTCAACATGACAAGGTATGTTTTCGTTCTTTGACAATGATCAAGTGGATTAAAAAGTAGTCCAAGGCTTGGAGAAAAAAATGTTGAAAACCAACTATGTCCTTAGCAATTAAAATGACACCAGAATTCACAACTTTGGTAGATCTCATGTGAAACTAAGGAAAGTGGGATCCCAATCATTAAGTCTAGTATACTGGAAGATATGAAAGAATTAGAGAATATCTAACTCCCAGAATTGCTTCTGAAATTCTTCCCATTCTGCTTCTTTTCATGATGAAATCATATTCTTTTGTTTATTTTCTTTGATGACTAATTTAATTTTCCATTTCACACTGTTGCTTCACTGTAACAAGTTTTCAATCTAGATGTATATTCTAAGTAGGAATTAAAAAAACTCAATAGAATTCTTCATTTAATGTACAGCAGAGGATACATAGATTGGTGTCATACGAGCTGAATATAGCCAATGAATTTTAGGTTTTTTGAGGAAAAAGAGGCTACATATGTTTTTTTTTCATATGTTGGCTACATATGGAATTAAAAAAAATTGACCATATGTAAAAATTGAGAGATTTTATATGCAATCCACATTTCTAATTTCTCCCATTAGTCCTATCTTTTTTTTTTTTTTTTTTTTTTTGTGGTTGTAGATGGACAACATGTCTTTATTTTATTTATTTTATTATGTGGTGCTGAGGACTGGACCCATTGCCTCACATATGCTAGGCAAGTGCTCTGCCACTGAGCTATAGGCCCAGGCCCTGTAAATCTTTTTAAATCACATAGAGTATAAACTATTTATAATAAATTCTCAGCTTAAATGTTTATAGAAACTAATCTAATGTTTATATTGTTTTCCTGATGTATGGAATAAGGAGGGAGAAAAAGATAATAAATAATTAATGTATTTTCTTTTATATTAAAGGAATAAATTAAAAGCACACTACATTTCTGGGGAAATTATGATGAATGTTAAAGAGAACAGATGAAATGGTTGTGAATCATCTCATAATATTATTCTATTTCCAATTGCTTCTCAGAGAATAACAAAAGATCATGTAAGTTTAATGAGGCAGTGATACATATTGAAGGTAATATTTTAAATGTGGTAATTTTCAGTTATTTTCTTGGTACTTGCTTTACAGATAGTAATCTCATAAATTCATTGTCTTCATTCTTATAAAAAATCAAGAAAAAAATGAATAAAATAGTGCCAGAAAATAAATTGTTTTTGTCTTACAAATAGAAGCCTCTTCTTCATTGAACAGTTTCAAAGGAAAGTCTACTCTTTCAAAGGAAAGTCTTGCACTGTAATTTAGTTTGCAGAAAGCATCCCATGGTAAATCATGCATCTATAAAGTTTATGACTTCATTCCTATAGGATTCATGAAAGTACCAAATACCATAGGTGCCTTGGAAAATAGCAATATGCAGAACCTGAGAGACACATTTTACATAGACACAAGGGAATTCCTCCTCCATTAATTTTCTGCAGGTTCGATATTCTGAGTAAAACATCTCTAGATCGAAAAGCAAATTGTTTCTCTTTGTTCTTTGTAACTCTAAGCAAAAGCAGGAAACCCAACACCCAACACTCAATTTTTTTATTTTAAGGCAAAAACATGTATTTAGGTATTTTATATCTATTTGGTAGTATGAGGTAGCCCCTGAAAAGCTCATGTGTTAGGTAATCCAGGAAAGTTCAGAGGCGAAATTATTAGTTTATGAGATGTGTGACCTAATAAGTGGATTAATCCACTTGATGGATTAATAATTTTAATGTATTACCAAGTAATATATCTGGAGGAAGTAAGGCACTGGGACATGCCTTTGAGGATTATATTTTGTTCCTGTGCTCTACGCTTTCTGACTTTCTGCTTCCTGGCTTCCAATATCTCAACAGATATCCTACACAATGCTCTTCTGCCATGATGTTCTATCTCAAATAAGGCCCAAAGCAATGAAGTCAGTCCACCAAGGACTGAACTTCTGAAGCCATGAGCCCCAATAAACTTTTTATCCTCTAAGATGTTCTTGTCAGGTAATTTGGTCACAATGACAAAAAGATGACTAACACAGATGCTGAACAGCTAGAAATTATAGAAATTATCTAAGTTATAGTGAAAGAGTCCTTGTCATGTATATTCTATGATCTGGTAGATCCAGTAGCTCATTAAAATTTCAGGACAGGCTGGTTGGTGTGGGAAACTTAGTGTAAGGTACATATTACCTGGGACTTTGGTGATATGAGAGCAACTAACAAAACTGCCATTTTGAGAAATAGCTCCTTGTTGGGCTCTTGGTGGCACTGAACAGTTTACCATAGAAACCAGCTTACTGTTTGTTTGTTTGTTTTTTTTTTAGTTGCCCTATTTGAAAGTATCTATCTCTCTAGCTATACACTTAGATTTAATCAAGTAGATTTGACTCACATAAACTTAGATGGCATAAATAAATTGCATAACCTGGTTGTTCAAATGCCCAGTTTGCCATAACTGCCACAGTGCTATTCCTTTCTGCAACTGTAACTATGTCCATATGAAAGATACTGTATAAAAGTTGACATTAAATGAAATATCTTGGACCTGGTTTACAAATGCCTTTCATAATACTCCAGCATGAGTCAGAGGTGAATATTTTTTAAAATCTTCATTAAATATGATTGAGAGTGTCATAAAAATCAGCAAAAACAAAATGTCACATGCATGAAGATTCTTGACAGGATTATAAAAATTCTTGCTAAAAGGAATAATGACAGAAAACATGGATTGTGCCTTAAATTGTAATTTATTGAAAAGAAGAAAGAGAAAATCTCAGGGACTGCAGACAATTATTGGAAATGATGCCACTTGCAGAAGAAAAAATTCAAAAACTTTTAAAACAAAATTTCCATCATAGCAACTTAGTAAAGACTGTAATATTCTCTGATTAGTTACCCTCCATATTGTCATGACTCAATTGGAATTTGGACAATAAACTGTTTAGAAAAACTTAAGGAAAGGCTGATATTGCTATCTAAGATGACTCAAGAAAGATTGCCCTAAAAACAGCATTTTCTATTCTAAAATAGCAGCCAAAGCTTTTGGATCAGTTGGTTTCACATAGTAGACAGGAGAAATTCAGAGAATGGAATTCTCAGTCACATCTGTGAATAGAAATAGAAATATAAGGTTAGTTATAAGATTAGTTATATTGAATAATTTTGTGAATAAGAAAAATTTCTATGATATAATACATTTTACTCTTCATATTACATCAGATAACAATGTTATTTTTATTTTTGTATTACTGACTACATATTCATAGCTCTTAATTGTAAGAATTGAAGAAAATTTATTACTAAGTAGTACTACTATCTTTTGTAGTATCATAGAATGTATGACAAGATGATTCGAAGATACTGCTTCCATATGGTTCAGAATTTTATCATTTTCCTTCATGTGACCCATTAGAAGGAAAGATTCTACCCATTGGAAAGGGAACACACACACACTCACAGACACACACACACATACACACACACACACACACACACACACACACACACATTAGAGTCTCTGGTATAGTATATGAAGGCTTTCAAAACACATCTGTGGACCTTTTCAACTTTAGTTAAAAGGAAAACATTTGAATCCACTCTATGACTTGCTATGGATTTCTATCACAGTGATCATTAAGAATAGAATCCCACTATGGTGTTTACCAGTTTCAAAGACAAAAACATCCATGGAAAATTAGTAGCATCCACACCATACTTGTATAGGAATTTCCAATATGGGTTATATTTGTTAAAATTAGATGCTTTTAGGTTGTTATTTAAATAAATTATCACTATAAAAAAATCTTTCAAATGGAAGTAGGATCAAGGGTTGGTTAAATATGTAGCTTCCAAACTTACCAATTTCCATAATTGTGGAGTCCTGAGAATTGACTTAATTCTTCTGGAAAAAAATTGTTAAAATCATATAATGAAGGCAATCAACAATAAAATTCTACTAAAAAAGTGACTACTACTTATCCACATATTTTCCCATCAGTACACTTAACAAAGAATATTACATTTGATCATCTTTAAGATTATAAAAAATAAGCACTATCAAATAAGTTCAAATAAGCAAAAATGGTCAAGTCTTGAATTTAGCAAAACTGGATGCCTAAATCTGTGCCCTTACTTCTACATAGCATTTTTATACTTAGCATATATTTAACTAAAAGAAAAGCATTTAGCATTAGTAAAACTGACAGGAGGATGATGTTGATTTTCATGTCAGAAGTCTTCATATTTTTGATTTGGGGAGTTTTTTTTCCCCTACCTTCATTAGAATGAGCTTTTCTCCCAGAATGGATAAAACATTGCCTCCATATGATACTAAGAAATGGATATGAGCCCCAGATGCCAGAAAGCATTGGCAATATTCTATTTCAGGTAATGCTAGTACTATGCATTAAGTATTTATTTGCAATGTTCATTCTATGTCTTTCCTCATGAAATGTTCTCTAAGCTATATTCTTTTCTTTCCTATAGTGGAACACCAAAATTGGTAATTTTACTGAACTTACCACCACACTGGCATAACAGTTTTTTCAACATTCTCAGAGGCAATGGGTCCAAAGATGGGTAAGAAGGGTAGGAGAGGAATGTCCTGCATTTGTAGAGGATGGTACCAAGCAGCAAAGGGATAGGTGTTAAGCTGGTAGAACTGTTGGAGAGGCTAGAGAGAAAGACAATTGAAAAGCAATTGTGCATTAGCAATGGTTGCTTTGAAACTCTGAAAAATTGAATCATTTCATCACTGCTTTAAGGTCTCTATTCAATGTTGAACTCTAAGAATCTGCAATATTCACATAAGTCCAATTACCAGAAGAAAGTAGTAGCATGAATTTTCTTGTTACTTAGTTTATAAACTCAGGGCATTCACCAGTAAGGTTTTTGTTTTATTTTGTCTTTGAGATCTACACATTAATTTTCCTTTAAGACGCTGAGGTAAGAATAAAGGTCTCGCACACAGGGTCAACACAGCAGACTTTCAGTAATGCCAGACACAGGAAAAATATATTTCAGTAATTGTTAGAATAATGTTGTTCCTAAAACTAGAGTTCAGGGACCAAAACATCATTTTTTCTTTCTGAATAGCTGCCTCTGTTGATTCATTATGGCATTTCATTTAATTGTTTCTATGCTAATACACATAATTGTCTACACATTTAGGTGAAAGATATGTTTACTTTGATAGAATTAGAAAAAAAGCAGAATTCATTTCATATTTTGCTGGGAACACCTATACAAAATTAAAGCAAATATGACCTCTGAATTTCATGCTTATAATCTCAGTGGTTTAAGAACCAGAGGCAGGAGGATTAAAGCCAGCCTCAGCAACTTAGTGAAGCCCTAAGCAAATCAGTGAGACCCTGTCTCAAAATTAAAATGTGAGAAAGGGCTGGGGATGTGGCTTAGTGGTTAAGCACTCCTGGGTTCAATTCCCAGTACAAAAAAATATATTTAGATAAAATAAATTTAAATATAATAAAGTCAACTCACCTCAACATAGAACTGGGCCTGTTCCTTAACAGAGGGAGAAAAAGTCAGTTTTGTGATTTACATCCAATTGAACACAATGAGAGACAAAATCATTGCTACCAAAAACCATCATTAAGAAGAAAAAAGCACATATACAGTTACCACCCTCTTGTTTTAAAGAATCACATGGAAAGTTGTAACCAATACACTCTTTGGCACTCAAACAAAGTGAATAATTGCTTTCATTTTGCTTTTACTTTGCTCAGTGAATGTGATCGGAGTATTTCAGAAGGAATTGAGGATAAAATTTGATGCACATTTAAGAATCATTATCATAAAATCAATTGATAACTTCAAACTTTCGAATCTTAGGGAACAGTTATCCCCGAATCATATTCAAGTAGAAAAAAACTCCATGACTTTCTTACATGCTTTTTGTTAACATGTCATAAAATATATAAATTAAACCTTCAAAGGCCCAGAGTCATTGAGTTGAATGCACAGCTACTACTGTTAAAAGCACGCGCGCACGCGCTCGTGCACACACACACACACACACACACACACACACACAACATTGAAACAACAGGATATGGGAGTTTGGGGGAAGGGATTGAATAGAGAGACATACATCAATTTTCCCACAAATAAGAAACCAAGGATCAAAGAGGATACACAATGTGTTCAATGTCATATAATTAGAAGATGTCAGAATTGAGATTTAAAACCAAGTGTTTTCACTACACAGTACAAAAAATAAAAGTTCAAATCTGGACAAAGGCAAAATCTCAATTTGATATTGAATAGACTGAAGCTATCGTCACTCAGGGATGGACAAAGAATTATACTTTCATTGTTCTTTGTTAAAATTGATCTCCTATAGCAATGTTAGAAATAATACTGAAGAGACAAACACTGGTCTGTATATAAGAAGTATTTCTAAATCACTAGTTAATGGTTCAGTGGTACACACATTTTTATCTTTTTCTTTTTTTCCTACTATTGGTTCTGGGTTTGAACCTAGGGTTTTGTAGATGGTAGGCAAGTGCTCTATCACTGACCTCAAGTATAGACCCCATTCGGTGTTTTTGTTTTTGAACTGACTGCTCATGTATTTGGAGCAGTATTCACACACACACACACACAAATACATACACACACATGCATGCATAGAAACATTGATTTACCTCATTTGCAACTCTCATGGGCTGTCTCTGGAAAGAAAAAGAAAGTTGCCTTTTAAGAATGAATAAAGCTTCAAAGACTGAAGAAACAACTTATTTGAAATATTTTTTTAAATGTTAGAGATTTGGTAAATAACATTAATTTTGCCAATTGCATTTTGATTATGTAGAGCCAATTTTTCTTCTAAGACACATAAAAAATCCTCAGTCGTCTTTCAAAGTTTATGAAATGGTGAGTACTGGTTTGAGGGCCCCATGAATGCTATGAAACTGACCGAGTTATTCATAGAATATAAGCTGTTATGGCAACACCTGTTTCAGAGTAACTGGCTATTACCTTGATGAAATTAGAAGCCCCAAGAACTCTGTGGAATCAATGGTAGGTATGGGAGGGGAAGAAACAGTGTCTATTCTGTGTTAGTGACAAATCACTTCACAGATGAGAAAATAGAGGATCAGAGTATTTTGACAGAGATAATGTGTCAAGATAAATTCTAGCAAATCTAGTAAATCTCCAATATGTGCTGCTTTCAGGAGAAAAATTTTAACTGAATGTGAGATTTATAAATACGTTATTTTAAAAATCAGACAAATTTATGAATGTAAAACTATAAAACTAAGGAACATGTTCAAAAATAAATTAATGTAACCCTGGAGATGAATACTTTACATTGCTCATCACTACAAATGTATTGCCTTTATCAGCTGAGAGACACACAGCTGCAAGCAGTTCCCATTCCAAAGAACAGTGACTAGTAGTTCTTGTCACTCAGATTAATTAACATTATATGATTTGAATAGTAGGAAATGAAAAAAAATGTTTGAGAAGAAAGAATTTCTTCAAGAGTGGAAGGCTATTTAAAAGCAAACATATTTAAACTTATCAGTATATGATTATCTCATATTAAGGGAAATATTACCTCTAGGATTTGGTTGTGTACATTCATCCTGCGAAATTGCTCCTGTATAAAATGGAATACATTTACTCAAACATCTTCTGGTAGGACACATTAATTTTACAATGCACCAGGACATAGTCTATCATAGAATTATAAAAAACCACCAAAATATTTTTTAATTATAAAAATAGCTAAAAGCCAAACTCATTATGGTTTGGAAAAATAAAGAATGTATAAGGTTGATTCTCTGGGAGAAAAATAACCTGTCAACTGTCCAAGACTATATTTTGCATTGCTGGTTATTATTATTATATATATATTTAACATTGGCAAATTTAAAAGAAAATATTACCATATTTGGGTAGTAGACCATTCTCTCTCTTGGAATGTATTTCTGTTTATTAAAAAAGCATATGCTATAAAAAATGTGAAAGGAACACTAATATATTTTAGATATAATAAGTAATCTTACCTGGGCATGGACCACATTCTAAGGAAAAAAAAACAAGTTGTTTCTTTTAGAATAGTCATTCTGTTTATGAGTAACCAACATTTACTAGGTCATCTACATTCACTCAAAGACTATTTCAAGTACTGGGGCACAACTATGAAATACTATAAAATTGTGAGCAAGACTAGTGTAGTTCAAGAAATGTGGATTGGATAGCCTAATGCTAGTGCAGTTAAGGTACTAAAATATATTATTCAGTTAATTTTTGAGAAGAGTAATGATGAATTCTTATAGTATATTGATATATTTAAATTTACTTGGATTTTATTTTAAACATGAGCAACTTAAAAACTGAAACTGGAGTAACAATTTAGGTCCAAATTAAATCCATTATTGACTTTCATCTTTCTCAATTGGTAATAGAAGCAAATGTGAAAAATGCAATTTTGCTAAACTGGGAACCAGTCTTTTCCCAACTGGAAAGTTTATTTGACATGTCTATGCTTTCACAGGTAAGCTATTTCATAGCTATGTGCATTTATGTGACATTTAATAAGCACTGAGTTTAGGGAAATAAACACCATGATAAATTCATGAATATAATGTATAATTATGGAGGCTACATAAGGATTTGACATAGAATGACATAAAAATAAATTTCTCCCTAGTTAGTAATTAAGGCTATGATATACAACTTGAATTCAGTCATAAATATAAAGAACAAGCTTTCCCAGTCAATATGTATACAGTTAGATAAATAATTTATTGATTATTAAAGGTCAAGACCTGAGTAAATAATTTCTTAGGAAAAGTGGAAACATATTAAAAGTATATCCAATTAAAATTTAATTTATTTTAACTCTAAAATAGGATATGATTTTGCATTATAATAAAGAAAATATTACCATCTGAGGTTGGTTGTATTTGATCAGTCTGAGAAGCTGTTCCTGTTTTAAAAGGAAATTTTTTTTTTCAATTTCTTGGATATCATGCAATCCAGACCCATCATTTTTAGGCAATGCACTTTCCCAGGGGTAAAGAAGAAGGAGCTATTAATCCTACTGAAAGGCTATTTCTACCACAAATAAATTGAACTAATTTAGTTGTTCCTTTTTTAAAGCATTAGAGAAACTACTTTCAAAATTTTTTAAAAAACTTATTACAATGAAGTCAAATATAAATCTGGATATCAGACAATTCTGCTTAGTTTGTCTTAAACCAGAATTATAAATAAAATGGGAAATATTTTTTTCTGACTGTGAAAAATCTTTGTCCAAATTAAATCAGAGTACTAGGTGAACCATGTTAATGGTATTTCTAACACTAGCTAATGCTTATTGAGTTTACTATTTGCCATGAATTATAATAATTGCTTTATATCATTTAGTATTTATTATTATCTCTGTCATTTTAAATATTTACGTCATAGACTTATGGTGAATAAGAAAACCATCTAATATTTCATGTAGATCTTCAAGTCAAACTCAAGTCTGACCAATTTGATAGGCTCCAACTTATATGTTTCATTATTCAGACTCAAAAGTTGACTATAAAATAATAAAAAAAACTCAACTGACAGAATTATATACTTGGGATAAGAAAATTGTTGGTTTTATTTTTCGTGGGGAATGAATAAACATCAAAAGTATAACAGACTACTTACTATGGATGAAATTCTAACAGATATTAAGGAGAAATAATTTATCAGTACAACATTCTTACTTATTCCTTGGCATTTGTGCTTTCAAAAAAAATTAAATGAAGTATTACCAGATTGTATTGGTTGAGCATGGCTTCCCTTGGAATGTGTTTCTGCTAAAAAAAAAAAAATATATATATTTTAAGTGAGTTTTTGACTTATCTTGAACAACAGAATTTTTGGGGAATATATTTCAAATTTAACAAACAAATCTCACCTTGGTGATATTGGGAACAACTTCCTTTAGAAAAATTAAAAAATAAATAAAATTTTAATACTATGACATTAGTTCACATTTTAGGGAATAATTCTAAAGTGATTTTAGCCCCACATTCCAGAAGGACTGAGATTATATCCAAGCTGTCTTTCCCTTTCTCACTGCTTTCACCAGTATGTTATGCAGAATGCTGGAAGGCGATGAAAAGTAAACATCTTACTGAGTTAAGAGAACCTCCCTGAACCTGTTGGGCTAGTTTTCTTTTTGTCTTATTTTATTTTGGGGGGATAAAATTCTTTTTCCAAAGTCAAATAAGGAACCTCGTTTTCAGCTATGTCCTCCATCTTTGTTCTCCACAAAGGGGCAAAGAGTGGACAGTAGTTGGAGGACTGCAGTATTGTATTAATCTACAATCAGATATTTATACACAGGATATAAAACAAAACACATCATTGGTTTAGGAGTATAATCATTGCTGGAAGTTTTAATGATTGAGTTCTAACTAAATCTGGGAAGGAAAAAGAAGAAAAAACAAGCACACTACAACAACAACAACAAAAATAAACAGGACATCACAGCTGGCCAGAAAGTATTGTTTGCCTAGAAATAAATCTGTAAATTTCTTTGACCAACAGTTGCTTTCTTACATTTTAAATTTTTGAGTTGATAATTACATATGAAAATTAGGATAATACCACATACCTAGTGCCTGATATAGTGAGACAATATAGGATACCTAAGTTCATACTAGCAACTTTACATAAATGTCTTCTAATTAATTGGGACTCTGAATTAATATCAAAATCATTTTACCTCTTCTGATGAACTGCTGCTGACCTCTTTCTGCTAAAAAAAAAAAAAAAAATAGCAATGTTATAACTCCACCTTGGATTTATATATTCAGAAGAAAAGTTAGTTCTATACCATCATAGGGATTGCTTATCCCTCAGAATATCAGAATTAAAATAAGATGTGTGAAAAGATTTAAGATCACACAGTAATGCATTTTTTGGGGGGGAGGGAATACTGTGGGGTGGGGAGGGGAAATTTAATAACTTTCCCAGGAACTTAAAAATCTTAAAAATGTTATATTTTACTTACTAAAACAAACATAGGTATATCATTGTACAGAATGCAAAATTTACATATCTTTTTATGATTAAAAATAAGGAAACCTTGAAAAAAAGGCCATAATGAGCTGGTTACTGGGTTGTACTTAATCTCATCTCATCTTGAAGCTGCTTTTATATGAATGAACCAGTATCACTAATTACAACAAACAATCTCAAGATAGAATTATAATTATATTAGGTTTTGAAAACATCCACCCTTTGAAATATTTTCTCTTTTTTCTAAATTAAGTATGTGTTTGTGTATGTGTGTGTGTGTGTGTGTGTATATATATATATATATATATATATATATATATATATATATATATATATATATAATTTTATTCCTAAAAATGTACTTTAAGGGATTGTGTATAATTCAATTGACTGTTCATCTCCAAGGAAATTTTATTAGCTATGGATAATAGACCAACAGGTATTTTCTCCCATGTTTTAGAGCATTGATAGCCCATTGATCATAGATAATTGCTTCAATAGATTCTTTCTGCCCAAGAAATAACTGCAACAGTGGGAAGAGTAAACTTTTGACCTGTTATAAGAACAGGGTTCTGTTGGAGTCTTATTTTTAAACTTCTGTACATGCTTTGCTTTTTACTGATCATTTTAGTAAAAAATGTTTTCACTGATTGTTATTTAAATGGCTTAAAGTCATTCTTCCGACTTTGTTTGGCATGACATGGTATGTTTTGGGACACAATACCTGTGTTAGAGAAGTTCAATAAGTCAAATAGTGCAAAATTCAATTTCTTATATTGTTTGAGGAGATAGCTTTCTAAAATGAAGTATACCTCACATGCTATGTTTGATATATAAGTGTATAGTTCATTAGAAAATGAGGGTGTCTTACCTCAGCATCTGCCATAATGTGTTCCTTGGGAAAAAAAAAAAGAGAGAGAGAGAGAATTAATTTAATTTTCATGACAAATAGTCAAATGCAAAATTACCAAATAAAATTGAGGACAAAGAGAATAGAAATTAGAGGCAATATCTGAAAGATATTTACTTATATGAAAAGATAAGTAAAACAAAAAGGCCTACCTACTTTGGCCTGAGCTAACTGAAGGATATACTTCCCTAATTTGCATTTTAGAGTTTAAGAAAAACCAAGTTGAATTCCTCCACCCTGTGGTAGTTCAGTACAAGATCAATACTAATAAGATAAAATTTTTCTTTAATCAGAGTAACTTTTTTTTAACTTAGTTACTAGAAATTAAGGAAAAGCACTGGATTAAAGATGATATCATAAATAAAAGCGCACCAGAGAAAAGGAGAGCACTGGTTCAATGGTATAGACATACTTGAGAAAGATGCATTTTCTTCCCTAGTATGTTGTCCTCAGTGGTCATGACCACAATAGCATAAAAAGTGGTGCCATTATCCACAGAACTTAAGTTCAAAATATTGCTGTTACTAATTCTAGCCAACACATGATACAGTACATCTTGTTTTCTTTGAATTAGAGATATTTGTCTCTTTTGTTTTAATAATTATTTGTGTACTTTGGGTAGGTATTTAAAGGAAACACTTGTTATGTGTTTCTTTTTCTCCTATTGGATTCCATGGTTTTTAAACAAAAGCTCTTACCTGAGAAAACTCATCTGTGTTTACCTGCCACAAAAAGACACTCAGTCAAAAAGATATGTTTTTAATTTCATAAATTTTAAATATTGTATGCTCTATCAATACTAAGTTAATTTTTAAAAGTAGAAGACAATTCAGATGTAAGAAAATCAATTTAAAAAAGAAAATTAGCTGTGACTATGTAAAATATTCTTGAGTTATAAATTGCTTTATATAATCCCTTTGATTAATTAAACATTCCTTCAACCTTGGGGATAATTGCAAACAATTGACTGGGTCATGATTGCCTTTACTTGTTTATTACTCATTCTTATTAATGCCTTGTCTTATCACAGAGAGATAAGAAAAGTTCTAGTTTTAGAACTTTCAACTAAATTCATTAGTCATTTTAATGAGTAACTTAAGATGTTCAAAGAAAGGGTAAGTAGCAGAGAGAAAAAAAAATTCCAAATAAATATTTTTCCTAATTCAAGATTATATAATTTTGCCACATTATTTTAAGAAAAACTGATACCTTGATTTCATCACTCTGTTTTTCTTTTAGAAGTTCTCTCTGCTAAAAATCAATGAAGTAGAGCTTATAAAACATTTAAAATGGCATATTTTAAAAATAGCTTAAATTTTATTAATGTATCTTACCCTGTTCAGTTCATTGACATATTCCTTATGAACACATGGATAGAAAGCAAGAGAGAAACAATACTAGTGAAAAAGGACATCAATTAATGAGAACCTATAAGAAAGTACCTCACATTATGATGACTTCATTTGCAAATGAAAAAAACAAATCATTGTTCATGAATCCTCTACTATTTCTCATTATATTATTGCTAACCATGTTTCTTTGCTATGCTTTCTTTGCTTAAGCTGTCAGTATGTAACTGCACATTTAAAATTTGTTCCACTCAGGTTTGTTATTTTTGCATTTCATTTTTTCTTAAGCACAACTTTGAGGTCTCTTGATGTTAATACTAGATTCCCTATTTCAATTCTGGAGTATTTCCTGGGGAGTCCTTCTTACCTCTCTGAGTTCTGGTGTAGTCTATCAAAAAAAAAAAAAAAAAGAATGATTATGTTAAAATTCGTTCAGACAAAGTTGGGTTATCCATCAAATTTTTAAAATAATCACCTTGAACTAAAATTTGAAATTCTTCTATTTAACAACTCAGTTACAAAATTATAGAAAATTACAACACATATGGAATATTACCAAAAGTGAAGAAATATTCCATTGACTATGGAAATCACACATTTCCATGTAGGTCATGTAAAGCACATTACAAGTGTTTTAAATAGAAACACAATTTAGGTATGAATCAAAATTTATTTCAGCTCTTTAGTGAAATTTTGAATTGGTCAATTCAAGTGATAAAAGTATTTTTAAAAGTGAAAGTAATTTTCTTAGCAAAGTGTTTGTATTTTAACATAATACTTACCTCAACAAGTCTGTGAAGCTTTCTTTCTTTAAGAATTTCCTATAGAAATTAAATTGTGAATTATAAAAGTGATACACAATTTCATGCATTAAAACATTACATGGCAACCCATTAATATGTGAAAAAAAGATAAGCATACAAAAAAAAATGAACATTTTACTTCCATTTGAACACAAGTGCTCCATTTAATTTGACAAACCAGTAGATTTCTTAGAGGAAAAAAAATCAACAGTTTTGTTTGTGTTTTGTGCAATGCAGGATATTGTAGCCAGGGCCTTACACATATTAGATAAGTATTCTACCACTAAGTCACAACCTGAGCCCCTGTATTTTCGTTTAATGTAATTTTTAATCTAAAGGAAACACCTTAAATGACTTCTTCACTAGGTCTATAGATTTAATAAGTCCACATTTACCAAATATCTAAAGAAGATATTGGATAGAGATTTCATCAAAATAGAATTGAGGGGGAGTAATTCAGATACTTGAGTATTTAAAGGTAAAAATAAAATTAAAATGAAGAAAACATTCAATACTTTTTATGGCTAACTGAAAGGGGTAAGGGAAGAGGTATCTTTGAATATACAAATGGCTTACCTCACTGCTGTCTACTTGATTCTGCAAAAAATAGCAAAAATAATAAATGAGACTTGTTCAGTTACTGGAGAGAGTGGATGCCTCTTGTAGTAGGGCATGAAAAAGGAAATTAGTTCAAAATTTTGTGTTAAATGAGACTAAATTATACATCAAATATTTGAGTTCATGTAAAAGAGGTAGAAGCAAGAATACATTAGACTGAATCATGTTAACATTCTGGTTAATTAACTATTTCTCTTAAATAATTATAAGATTTTTATTAGTTCAAAAGTTTATATATATGCATGTCCTCTCAACTCTTTAAGAAGTTGTATGAGAATAAATAATATTGTATCTGTCAGTAGTTGAACTGAAGAAAGGAGACTTCAGTAAAAAAGCATAGTGCCATGATTACAGTGAAGTCTACTTACTTGGAAGAGTTCTGGTTGTCTAAGAGGAAATTTCTGTGGAAAAAAAAAATGCAAGAATTGTAATGCACAAACAAAAATTAATAAAAATGACAATAATGACACAACAACACATGTAATATTATGAATTTTAACATTGCTGTTTAAGAAAAGTGCTTAATTTAATAGAAAAAACTGTCAGAGATCAAGTTTTGCTGAGAGCAAGGAGAAAAAAATCAGAATTATTTTACTAACAAGCTAATTAATCATTTCCTTTTTCAGAATATGGCAAAGAATTGAGAAAACTATTAAAAATTCTGAACTACTTATATTGCATATAAAATCACATTCTAAATGTCATTTTAAAGCATTATACAAACTCAGGGACAAAATCGATGCTTTTCTAGTCTTTAAATTTTATTTCTATCATCAAATGTTTTAACACTTTATCTCAATCTGCATTTTGACTGTGGAAATCAAAACTTATGGTTAGTTAAATGGTGTCATAAACAAATGCCTTTGTTTGGAATAACTGTACTGTATCTCTTGAGGAAAAATATGACACAAACCGTATCAAAAGAGGGTACATCTGATTCCAAAGGTAGGATACAATGGAACATGTGATTTTATGTTATATTTGGTAAAGAAATATTGAATACCTATTAACATCCTCCTTTTATGCTGTTTATTATGTTATGTGATACCTTATTCCTTTTCTTACTTTTTAATTTTAATTATTATTGTATGGTGCTTATATTTCAGCTCAGACATTTAATTTGGAGTTAAGACTTTGGATAAACTACATATGAAGATCAAAATGTGAAGCATTATGATATTTCTAACGTCAATACTTTAAGATCTAGTCAGAGTTAATCCCATGCTTTAAGATGATCATTCTCAGTGTCTCATGTTTGATGAGTTCCAGTTCAACCCTAACAAGAATGTAGAACCTTCTTAATTTTCCATTGTACTTACAGGCCTGGCAAGAGCAGCAGCCACAAGGCAGGTGAGGATGAGAAGCTTCATGGTTGCCAAGGCCTCTAAGAGGAAGAGAGAGAAGAAAGAAAAAATTAGGTCTTACATTAATGAATTTTGTTCCATGAAAACAAACTTGTTTTACAACATAAGGGCAAATTATGATAAAATAAGTGTATTTGAAAAGTGGTATTTGTGTAAAATTTACTCCAAGTAAAAATGTATTGGTTTTGTTATCTTTATTCTTTTATATTATTTAGATATACAGTTTCTTACCAATACTTTATTATTAATGCTTTAAAACACTTCATAATATAGTGATATGGTTTCCTTAGAGGAATAAGGAAGCATCAAGAGTTAAATAGAATTTAATAAAAAGCTTTCTTCTTAGATTATCATATTTGCTGAAGTGGGAAAAATATTAAAACACATTGAAAATTTGCATTTTTTTATCTGAAAAATTTTGAAAATATGTTTCTCTTTTAAATGTATTTGAGAGCATCCTGCTCCTTGAGTCTTTGTGAAAAAATGCTGTCAGTTCATTATGTAGAAAGCATTAAGTTCTATCAATTAATTTTTAGAAGGATCTAGTCATCACTTCATGTTTTGCTGCATTGCACATCTAACACATTAATATGTGAAGATGATTGAATTGGATAGATGATAAGATCTAGATGTCTTATCATGTTGAGTTCTAGAATTCTATCAAATTGAAAGAACTCCCAAAATACTGACATTCACACATCCTGAGGAAATGGATTCCAGAAACATTAGAGTGAAAAGTCAAATTACACATGCAATTTGTTCGTATCCTAGTCAAAAAACGACAGCTAGCATATCTTATACATACAAAGTAAAGAATATAAATGCTTTAAGAAAGACTTATTTTAAACTCCAATTTATTTACTATATGTCCATTTGTATTCTTATAAATGTGCAATTTTTATCATCTTTTTAAAAGTAATCATCAATATCTATAGTTTTACTGATACACATTATAGATTATTAACCAAATCATATGGAACAAAAATGTCTCAGTATTCTTTTCAAATGGTCTGTGCTAATTATCAAGGTCAGAAAATATTTTGCGTAGTGGTTTTCCATGTAATTGGAAATAAATTCAATTTTTATTACCTTAAGAGTCTATTGTTATTATGTATCTAGTTTTTCAATGTATATCTTCTCATTACAAAATTATCAGAAAATGATTTTTTTATAAAACTATATTGGTGTCGCACTTAAAGCTCTAAGATGACATCAATATTTGCATGTACATTTTTAAACTGCCATCATGTTATAAGAAGGTATTAATACTTTTGCAAACATAGAAAAGTTACAAGTATATCTTAAAAGAGTGGAAGAGAGATTAGATAGTGTGAAATCATAACAATTTTACCACATGTAGGTACAATACCTTGAACCCAAGAATGGGAAGAAGCAAGCTGGATTGATGATCAAGATGATGGCAGATGTGTTGGTTTCACAGCTATTTAAACTCAGGGATTAGTAAAATGCTAATTTTGTGGTTTTGGTTCAACCAATAGGCTGATTGAAATTCTAAAAATTTTCTCAAGTAGGAAATGAACTTTCTGCCTAATTCCTCTCCCAGGAAATTCTTAGAAAAGTTTTCAACAAGGGAATGATTCATGTGATGATAACAGATTATACCGGAAATGTGGTATTATTAAAAATTAAAATACAAAAAATTTGCAGAATTATGGTTATTATGTAGGAATATAATTTTATGTTGAAGGAACAATTGAAGAGACTAATGTGTGAATATAATTCCTTTTATATTTTTTGAAAAATCTAATTCCTATAAAGGAATTTCTTGAGACAAAAATGAGTCTTCATAAATTTTCAAATTTATTTATTTATTTGGTGGTACTTGGGGATTGAATCCAGTGGTGCTCTGCCTCTGAGACATCCCCTTTTACTTTTATTTTGAGACATAGTCACATTAAGTTAGCCAGGCTGACCTGAAACTTGCAATGCTCCTTCTGCAACCTCTCAAGTGGCTGAGAATACAGGCATGTACCAGATTATAAATTTTTGAATTTTAATAAGGTACTGGGCCATTAAATGTATTATTATTTATTTCTCCTTTTAAAAAATGCATTTTTCCTCTATTATTTGATTAATTTGATTAATTACTTTATAAAGTAACTTTTATTATATGTTCTCTGATCCTTTTCTCTAAAAAGGAAATATAACTTCCTTATAAATTTTGATATTTTAACTTCATTATAAGACTTGTTATTTGTTTTATTTTATGAATACAGTTTATGATAGTATCCACTCTTTTTTATCTTTTTCCATTGTTCAAATAAAATGAATTATCACTCAAAATTGCATTCATACTTCTAATTTTCCATCTATTAAAAAACAAATAAAGGGTAAAATATGAAACTCTCTCTCTTTAATCCCCATTTTTACTTCTAGAACTACCAAGGTACATTTTAGAAAAAAGTTGTATGCTGAAGAAACTAGCCATACATAGAATACATTTAAAAGAATTATTTTCATTGATTGTTACTTTGCTAGGACTAAAACCCATCATTTCAAATTATAAAAAATCATAATATCATTTATAACCTATTCACAGTCATCTCAGGAGCCCTTTTCTGTGTTAAATGAAACTTCAGAGTGATTCAGGATCCTCACAATGAGGATTGGAAGAGTTTGTGGATTTTCATGTTGAAGTTTCTTTAGAATAAACAAACTTTATATAGGGCAGAGGTATTGGAGGGGAAAGGAGGGGGCATGGGGATATTAATGATGGTGGAATGTGATGATCATTATTATCCAAAGTATAGGTATGAAGACACGAATTGGTGTTAATATACTGTGTATATAACCAGAGATATGAAAAATTGTGCTTTATATGTGTAATAAGAATTGTACTGCATTCTGCTGTCTTATAAAAATAAAAAATTAAAAAAATTGATAGTCTTTTTTTGACTGATTCACATTAATTTCAACAACTTACCGGTGTTTTTCTATTTGATTCACTTAAGGGGCTGACAACAAGCACCATCTGCTGCCTTAATACCCTGCTTTTATTTTGTGTTTGGTACGTACCCAGGATGGTTGGTTTATTTTACTCCCAGCTCAGAATCATGGACTTTGAAAATTTACTGTATCCTCATTGTTTATTCATTCATTTTTTATTCATATATCCTTTCAGAGAGGTGGAAAACCTGAACAAGGTATTTGGGTTATAAAAGTTGAATAAGAGAAAATACCCAGTCTAATGTTAGAGGGGAATTAACATGTAAGAAGCAAATAATTTTTATCAGTAACAAAAGGGCCTCCGGAGTACCTATGAACAGCTGAGACTAGACAAGGCCTCTTAGATGGATTTTTTAATAAAAAGTCACATATAAAAGGGTGACAGATTTTTAAAAATGTCTTATCTGCATCATATGACAAACCACCTCTTAGAGAATTTATATCTACTCATGTATTTAAAATCCAGGTTTCTCTATCCTTATCCCATAACTTCGTCTGAGTTGAGTGTTGAACAAGACTAATTAAATCTGTGTGATTTTTTTTAAACAGCTGTAATTGTACAATATAACTGATCATTATAATTTGTAAAAACCTAGTTTTGTACATTCAATGTTGATTTGTGAAAGCCTGCAAGATTTTTACTAAGATGTAGTTGCTTTATCTTAATAATTTTCTATTTGTTTTTATCATTCAAAGTTGATCAGTTCCAACCATTAACAAAGCTCAAACTTGAAGCATATATTTAAGTCATTTGTGACCAGCTGAGCCTTTTTTCTATGACTAAAGAAAAATAAAATTATTACCGAAGTGTCAATATCAATTTCCTGGTGAATTAGGTCATATTTAGGCTGAACATATGATTAGTCAACAATGAATGCTTTTTATAATGAAACATTGGCTTTTATTAATTATAACTGAGCAATGAACATAAATCAGAAAAACAAGGCCATGATCACCTTTAGTCTTAACACACAACTGCTTTTGGAAATTCATCAGATTCTCCAAACAAAAGTGGAAACATATTGATAAGGGACAGCTAAGTAGAAAACTCTGTTTTCCAGCTTTTAGATATTGAAAAGTTATAGGTTTTATTTTGTACTCATTAGAAAATCCATTAGTATAAAAATGAAAGAAAACTTTCTTTAGTGGTAGATAGATTTTTTTGAAAAATATTCATATGTCAACAGGCAGATTTTAGTATGCAATGTTATGTACACTGTTATGTAATTCTGCTCCATATTAAACCTGCTTTGGGGAATTCATTTTGTATGAAGAAGTTCATAACTTAGAGCCAGAAGTTTCAAAGGTAATTTGTTATGACATTCCTAGGACATTTGGCTAAAAATGGTTCTGTCTTCCAGGAAAATGTTCTTTTATTATGCAAGAAGCAGCTCCTGAAACAGTGAGACATGTGAAAGATTTTTTGTTGTTGTTGTTTTCTCTAGAAATCTACATATTACTTGGAACCTAAGAGAGGGTTGACAATGAATACTTAGTAACTGCTTTGTGGTATTGTACAAATTATTGTACAAATAGAACCTTGGCACCCAATAACTGATAGAATGGGAAATAGAACTGTTTCCAGGAATGTTTTATCTCAGATACATGTATGATAGCATCAATATAAAGAACATATGCTTAATTTCACCTTTGCATTTAGATAGATTTTTTTTTTTTTAATTTGTGATGCTGTGTTAATAGGGCTGTGGAGATCTACAATAAAGCACACAGTCTAAGATAGTATAATGTTGTGATTACAAGACAAGGCTTTTCTGGGTCAAGCTGTAAGTTTAACTCCTTACTCTCACTGAACAGCTGTGTAATATTGGGTAAATTGCAGTGACTCAATGTTTCCTTATGTTTAGTAATATCCACATCCATTGAGATCACACATTTAGAAGAGTACCTGAAATAAAGTGGAGATTTCAAATTTTCTATTATTAGTACATGAATTTAAATGCTATTTAGCTCCTAGACTATTTTGCTGCTTCGTGGATTTAGAAATATTGACAATTTATGAGTTAAACATTTATATTTGTATATAACTGGAAGACATGTGGAAGGATAAAGACAAAATCATAAGAGAACAACAAAGAATGTTTGGCATTGAAAATAAGAAGGGAGTAGAAAGGGTAACTCTGAACTTTGATTTGATGAAATCTTATACTCTCTGATGTTTTCAAAGAATAGTGATTAAAACAATCCTCCTCAATCTTTAATGCACTTATGAATTCATCAGGCTCTTGTTAATTCTCAGATACAGATTTAGATAGGGTACATCCTGAGATTCTCTATTCTTAACAATTGTTCAAATAAGAATTCTTTTTTTTTTATTGGTTATTCAAAACATTACAGATTGCAGAATCACATCGGTTACACATCCACATTTTTACATAATACCATAATAGTAACTGTTGTATTCTGCTACCTTTCCTATCCTCTACTATCCCCCCTCCCCTCCCCTCCCATCTTCTCTCTCTACCCCATCTACTGTAATTCATTTCTCTCCTTATTTTTTTCCCATTCCCCTCACAACCTCTTATATGTAATTTTGTATAACAATGAGGGTCTCCTTCCATTTCCATGCAATTTCCCTTTTCTCTCCCTTTCCCTCCCACTTCATGACTCTGTTTAATGTTAATCTTTTCCTCCTGCTCTTCCTCCCTGCTCTGTTCTTAGTTGCTCTCATTATATTAAAGAAGACATTTGACATTTGTTTTTTAGGGATTGGCTAGCTTCACTTAGCATAATCTGCTCTAATGCCATCCATTTCCCTGCAAATTCCATGATTTTGTCATTTCTTAGTGCTGCGTAGTACTCCATTGTGTATAAATGCCACATTTTTTAATCCATTCATCTATTGAGGTATTGAGGGGCATCGGGGTTGGTTCCACAGTCTAGCTATTGTGAATTGTGCTGCTATGAACATCGATGTGGCAGTATCCCTGTAGTACACTCTTTTGAGGTCTTCAGGGAATAGTCCGAGAAGGGCAATAGCTGGGTCAAATGGTGGTTCCATTCCCAGCTTTCCCAGGAATCTCCATACTGCTTTCCATATTGGCCTCACCAATTTGCAGTCCCACCAGCAATGTACAAGAGTACCCTTTAAATAAGAATTCTTTATGGTCTTTGGGACATAATTTCATTCCCCAGTACTTCTCACTTTCCTCCCCTTCTCCCTCTCCCTCTTATCTCTTCTATTTTCATGACAGTTCCTCTCCCTTTCTCCATTTTTTTCCACATGATTATCTCAATACATGCAGAAAAATAATTTGACAAAACACAGCAACCATTCATGTTTAGAACACTGGAAAAACTAGGGAGAATAGGACCATGCCTTAACATTGTAAAGCTAACTACTTTAAATCCATGGCCTACATCATTCCAAATGGAGAAGAATTTAAAGCATTCCCCCTAAAAACTGGAGCAAGGCAGGGATGACTTCTTTCACCACATCTATTCAACATAGTCCTTGAAACTCCAGCCAGAGCATTTAGACAAAAGAAAGAAATTAAAGGGATACAAATAGGAAAAGAAGAACTCAAACTATCACTATTTTCTGATGACATGTTTTTTTTTTTTTTAAAGATCCAAAAAATTCTATCAGAAAATATTTCGAATTCAAAATGAAATTCAGCAAGTTAGCAGAATATGAAATTAACACACACATCGGGGCTGGGGATGTGGCTCAAGTGGTGGCGCGCTCGCCTGGCACGCATGTGGCCCGGGTTCGATCCTCAGCTCCACATACAAACAAAGATGTTGTGCCCGCCGAAAACTAAAAAAAATAAATAAATATTAAAAAATTCTCTCTCACACACACACTCTCTCTCTCTCTGTCTCTCACTCTCTCTTAAAAAAAAAAAAGAAAAGAAAAGATTTAAAAAAAAAACACACAAAAACACACACATGGGCTGGGGATGTGGCTCAAGTGGTAGCACGCTCTCCTGGCATGGGCGGGGCACTGGGTTTGATCCTCAGAACCACATAAAAATAAAATAAAGATGTTGTGTTGACCGAAAACTAAAAAATAAATATTAAAAAATTCTCTCTCTCTCTTACAAAAAAGAAATTAACACACATAAATCAATTTATTTATTCCAGTTATAAATCTACAGAAAGAGACATTAGGAAAACTACCCCATTCACAATAGTATAAAAAAAAAAATGGAAAGGAAAAGATTCCCTTGGGAATCAATCTAACAAAAGAGATGAAAGACTTCTACAATGAAAACTACAGGGCTGGGGTTGTGGCTCAGTGGCAGAGTGCTTGCCAAGCATGTGCGAGGCCCTGGGTTCGATACTCAGCACCACATAAAAATAAATAAATAAAATGAAGGTATTGTGTCCAACTACAACTAAAAAATAAATTTTATTTTTTTTATTAAAGAAAACAACAGAACAACACTAAAAAAATGAAATCGAAGAAGGCTTTAGAGGATGAAAATACCTCGCATGTTCTTGAATAGGCAGAATTAAAGTTGTCAAAATGGCCATACTACCAGAAGTGCAATACAGATTTAATGCAATTCCTATTAAAATTCCAATGACACTCTTCATATAAATAGAAAAAAGAGTCATGAAATTTATTTGGAAAAATAAGAGGTCCGGAACAGACAAAGGAATCCTTAGTGAGAAAAGTGAAGCAGGAAGCACCACGATACCAGACTTTAAATTATGCTACAAAGCTATAGTAAAAATAAGAGCATGGCATTGACAACAAAACATGCATGAATACAAATGGAATAGAAGATCAAGTGACAGACTCATGTATCTGTCAGTTACAGATGCCAGATACTAGATACAGATAGTACAGTTATCTCATATTAGAGATACCATAAACATACATTGGACAAATGGTAGCTTCTCCAACAAATATTGCTGGGAAAACTGGAAATCCATGAATAGCAGAATTTTAACTCCTATCTTTTACCCTGTACAAAAATCAAATCAAAGTGCATCAAGGACGAAGGCATTATTCTCCAGACCCTTCGCCTACTAGAAGAAAACACAGGCTGAACTTTCCATCTGGTCAGCTTAGGAAATGACCTCAACAAGACTTCTAAAGTGCAATAAGTAAAATTAAGAATCAATAAATAGAATGGTATCAAACTAAAAAGCTTCTTCACAACAAAGAAGATAATTAAGAGCATGAAGAGAGAGCCTAGCAAATGGGGAAAATCTTTGCTGCCTGCACCTCAGATGCAGCATTAATCTCTAGGATATATAAAGAACTCTAGGAAAACAAAACCCAAAATAACCCAAGGAATAAATAACAAAGAAACTGAACAGGCATTTCACAGAAGAAGAAATATGACCGGACAACAAATATATGAAAATATATTCAATATCTCTAGCAATTACAGAAATGCAAATTAAAATTGGACTGAGATTTCATCTCACTCCAGTTAAAATGGCAATTATCAAATAATACAAATAACAATAAGTGTTTGGAGTATATGGGGAAAGGGGTACACTTATATGTTGCCAGTGGAACTACAAATCGATGCAACCAACTTGGAAAGCGGTATGGAGATTCCTCAAAAAACTAGGAATGGAACCACCGTTTGACCTAGTTATACCACACCTAGGTATATGTACAAAGGAGTTACAATCATCATATCACAGTGACGCAACCAAATTATATTTATTGCAGCTCAACTCCAAATATCAATGTTATGGAACCAACCTAGATGCCCTTCAACAGAAGAATGGATAAAGAAAAAGTGGTATATATGCACAATGGAATATTACTCATCCATAAAAACAAATGACTATGAATTTTGCTGGTAAAAGAACTAATCTAGAGACTATCATGCTGAGTGAAATAAGCCAATCCCCAAGAAAACAAAAGTTAATATTCTCTCTGATATGTGCATGCTAACACACAAAAAGGGGAGGTGAATCAAGTTCAGTGGATTAGACAAAAGGGAATGAAGGGAAGGAAGAGGGATAGAATAGAAAAGAGTAAAATGAATCAGACATAAATTTCCTATGTTCATATATAAATACACCACAGTGAAATTCACATCATGTACAACCACAAGAATGGAATCCTATTTAGGATAAGTTGTACTCCCTGTATATATAGATCAAAATATACTCTCCGGTCATGTATATCTAAAAAGAACAAATAACAAAAGAAGTTTTTTACGTAAGTAAACTTTAATAGAAAGTGACTGGAAGTCATATAAAAATGAAATATCTGAAAGTAAATATTTGATCAGAAAGGGAACTTTAGGTGTGAAAATATTTAAAGATTTAGTGGTTCTCAATAATGGCAATAAGAAGCTTAACAAGTATGTGTAGGTTATGTTCATAAGAGTGATCAGCAATTTGATGGGGCACTTTCTGTGAGCATTGAGAGAGCCTAGTCCTTGACAATTTTGAAAATGGGATGAAGAAAAAACCCTCTGATCAGGATATCAGTAAAGACCCTGAAGGATTCTATATAGTCGCAGTGAGCCTGGAAAAAGGGGCAAATTATGGAATGACAGAGTCTTCCAGGCCAGAAGTCCACTTGAATGAACTTGGTACAAAATGATAATCAGGAAGCCAAAGTGAATGTATAATGAAATTCCTTCCCCTTCTCTGACCTCTATATAGAAGTGGAAACAGAGAAGGGACATCTTCCCCCACCAGAGATGGCTATAATATGGGATGGTTTCGTTAGGGATATCAAGTTTCAAATTTTGGTCTTTCTTGGAAGCAAAAGAAATGAAAGGGGTTATTAGCAATGAATTGAATTTTAATGAACACAGTGAAAGGGACCATAAATAACCTGTGAACCCAGACTATTTCAGAAGTGGAGGAGGTAAATTTGGAAGAGGCAATAGCAGGCCAGTATTCTTTTGTACATGGCTGGTGATTTGAAGTTACAGAAAAGAAGAATGTAATATAGTAGAAAAATTTCACAGAGGCACATGGGAATTCATAAAAAAAAATTAACAACTAGAAGTTACTTGAGGATTTAATTTCTAAGTGGCCTTCATAAGAAGCAATGCATAGAAGTTCAGAATGCATTTAGCATATGATGGGATGAGGAGGCCAGGAATTTAAAGAAACTTAGAGTTTGGGTAAAATTTGAAAATACTGAGAATTAAGAAGAAGAATGTACAGATGAGGGAAATATTAATGGCAGGTGTTTGGAGACATAAAATCAAAACTCTAATTTGGGGTAACAAACCAGCAAATTAATAAATTTAACATTTTGAAAGGTGCTATGTTTATGGAGTAATAATGAAACTCAGGGCTTACAAAAGAGGAAGTGCTATTCTTAACATGAAAAGACAGAAAAGAGTCTTGAAATGTGAGTAGGAGGGTGTGAGGTGAAGAAGTGAGGAAAGAGGAAAAGGATCATACATGGAGGCAGGAAGGTCTGCTAAAGGCAGTGATTTGAGGCGACTTTACCATAGAGCTAGTAGGGGAAAGATGAGTGACATAGTTAAAAAGCAGAACATGGAAAACCATACAGTACAAAAAGGACTTGAGCCTGTCCTTAAGAATTGGAAAATTGCCTTCTTAAAATGAGCACTCTCTCCTCAGGCCTTGAGCCAAATCTCTGAGGTGTGGTGTTCTTTACCCCTACACCATGCCTTCTGTCCCCAGCTATTTCCAGGATATCATAACTTCCTCTTGTTTTTTCAAATAATTCCGATGGTGGGTTGTTCCAACTGAGGTACCTTCGGGGCCTTCCTCTTCCTCTGCTTAGAAGATAGATCTCTGAAGAGAATATTTGGGTTAGGTCTTTCCTTGATTCAACAATTCACTTGTCAAGATTCTAGCCTCATTTCCCCTGTTTTCAAGCACTCAGCTGAGACAAGGAAGGACACTCACAACAAAGTACTGTTTATCATAGTGCCAATCCTTTAATGCAGTTAGATGTTCCCAACAACAGAAAGTACTGGCATTTATCAAGCACTTAAAATGATCCAGGTGCTCAGACGTTTTGTTAGCATTTTAAGCCCTTTCTCATTATAAGGATTTTCTCACAGCAACTCTCAGAAGTAAATATTATTATTACAGACTTATAGATGAAGAAAGTAAAGATTAAATGTTTTTCCTAGGTAGATGCAAAAATAACTAAGCTGGAATTTGTATCAGGCTCATTAATTCCATAGCTCCTCTCTTAAGCACAGTGCTTTATTTTTAAAATTACAGTGTGGAAAACTTACTGTGGTCTAGATAAAGGGTTGGGCAGGGAGTCTGCCAAATGACTTTATGATATTTTTGTGTTTTAGTATTTAAATTTTAATAACCAAATATATGGATAAAATACTAACGTTAGTTTTAGAAGTTGCTTATATGCAATGTATAAAAAAAGAAATAAAGTTTGAGTTATATGCTTTTACTTATGGTAGAACAAGTATAGATTTGAGTTTCATTATTATTAAAATATGTACAACATTTAAAAAATAAATAAATCAATATTTACTGGTAAAAATTATGTATCAACTCATCACACAAAGAAAAATGATCATAATGAAAATATGAAACATATTCTTTAGTATTTTGGATTAGTATATTACATGATTCAGTAAACTGCCTTGTTTCACTTTTTGTTATATCAATTTCTCATAGTTATTTTTACAAAGTAATGATTTTTAATAAATTGCAAACAATTGATCTTGTTCTTCAAAGTTCAAAGGTAATGTAGAATTTTTGAGTTGAACTACTGTCTCCCCAGTAAAGGATTGCAAACAATTGATCTTGTTCAATACCATTCCTCACTATTTTCTTTTCCCTTCTTTCCTCCCTTCCCCTGGTCTCCTTCCTCTATTCTGCTGATCTCCCTTTCATTTTCATGAGACACCCCCACACTTTCAGTGTTATAGTAGATTTGATGCTGAAACTTCAATGTTTGTTTACATAGACAAATCTAAATTTTGTTACAAACTGTTTTTACTTCTGTGTGTATTTTCTTAGATATTAAGCATACTATTTAATTACATAACTTTATATTATTTTATCTACTGAGTTGACACAATAAATGGAGAAACCTTTTAGGAGACTAAAAATATCATATTTCTTCAATAAAATTATTTTTATTGAAGAAAAATTATTTTTTCCAAACCCAGGGGATTTAATTATAAGATATCCAAACAGTCAGAGAATGTCTTTTGTCTCAGAGAGTAGGTGCCAATGCTATTACTCTGTCTCCATCTGTGTCTGTGGATACTACAGTTCTTTGCCTTGGTCTATGCATCTCATGCTGCATGCATCCCTGTAACTATGGCAGGCTATCTCGTGAGATTGCCAATAGAGTGAAAGCACAGACACTTTGAAGTTTCTGATACTGAGGTCCAGACAAATTAGAGAATACTTCTGCATCCATTTCAATGGGAATTATTTTAGGCCAAGCAAGTTTACTTATCTAGTTTTGGGCTCTTGCTTTTGGGAAAAAGGAAATATGGAATGAGATGAATGCCAGGGAAATTCTCATGGTTTGACCATCAGAAGTGAGGTCAAACCCTTGTCTGATGAATAAACATGGGGGAAAAAGAAAAAATATATATATAAACAAGAGGAAAGTAATGAAAGAGAAAACCAAGACTTAAGGCATCACCTGAATGGAATACTAAAGATCTTTTTTTGTTAGCTAAAGTCAACTTATATTGAAAAATGATAATTTTCATAAAATTTCTACTAGTATTTGTGGGGTATTGACATTACAGTTCCAAATTATGACTTGGGAAAAGATGTTTCAAAATAAGACTGGCTTAAGAAACTGTCATGATAGGCATCTACAAGCCAGAATTGTCTGACAGTTTATAAGATTTTAAATATAAATTAAAAAAAAAAATCTTGTTAGTGATCAAGACTTCCAGTTTTATTTATAATGATTCCATATTCTAATCAGAAAGTTTTGGGAAACCTATGGCCTTTGGATTTTATCATTTCATATGTTAATATTAACAAAAATAAGAAAGAAAAATATCTAAAATGTAGAATAGAAATTAGCAAAGAAATAAAATAGGGGAATAAAATGCACAAAGAAGAATAAAAAGAAGGAATGAAACAGGCTATGGACTTACTTTCTTGAAAAGGCTTTCCTTTATTTTTTAAAACCTTCTTTTGTTGTGATTTTCCCTTCTTACTCCAGCATACATTTGGTTGATTTATAGTTTTTAATTTTCCATTCACTATCAGTTACGTAGATTAATTTTGCAACTTTATTTCTTCCAGAATTTTGAATAAAGGGGCCTACCGATATAAAAACGTTTGGATCATTGTGAAATCCATGGAGGGCTCTGACATTTGCTTTTCAAAAAAGCCTAGTAAATCCTAGACAGTTATGCTTATGTGATACAACAAGGGCTACCCTGACAATCACAACTTCATCTGTTTTAATCCTGAGTTTTGGTAAAGATATTGTATTTCAGCCAGTATCAAAACATCAGCTCTGACAAATAAACTCTTGTATGTATCTCTAAAAAAACCCATAATTTTCTGAACCAGTTATATTAAAACACTTCTTTGATTTTCAGAATAGATAACCTAGAAGAGATAAGACTGTGCTGGTGAGAAACAAAGGATACCTAGAATTTGGTAGACAGGAAGAAATTTCGAAATACTGGTAAGCAAAAGATAGTGCCTGGTTCAGGTGATTTGGGGGAGTGTTTTGTAGTAGGAGGTCCTGGGCAACCTAAAGTCTTTCAGGTTGGGTGATTTTCTCAGCACGTTCAGACTGTTATGACAAAATACTATGGGTTTTATTAAAATAGGTTTTATTCTCCTGGTTCTGGAAGCTGGAAATTCCAAGATCAAGGCGCCAATTGGTGTGATGTCTGGTATGGTCCCAATTCACAAAGATGATGCATCTCTTGCTGCATTCTCACATGGTGAAAGGGACTAGCTAGCTTTCTGGGGGCCTCTTTTATCACTCCACAGCAGTGGTGATGTTAAGATGCTGTCTCCTAAGTGGTCGGAGAAAGATTAGAAACATACTGAACTTGAGACACAAGCATTTTACCCAGAATCAGGTTCATAGTCATCATTTTCCTTTAAGCATCTAAATTTCCCCAACATATTTATTAGAGAACAAGGGATCCAGGGACATTTCTAACATCACAAGTTCTAGGGATTTTGGTTGTGGGCCATTAAAACCAGGCAGACTATCTTGAACAAAATGTTATTGGAAAGAAAGATGCAGAACTAATGAATAGTATTTTAACATTAGATGATCAGTGTAGCTCTGAGGAGTGTAAGGTAGCACAACAAAGGTGTCTAGCTGGAACGGTTTGAGCATTCAATGTACACAGCTGAGGTAAACTATTAAAACTTTTTACTTTGAGGTTATTCTGTCAAGATTCACACTACTAGGAGAGGGGTTAGATTGTCTATTGGATTACGCTGACTATATCAAAGCATTTGAAGTGTTTTCATGTGAAATATAATGGGGAATTAGAATATGGATCTTTCATCTTAATTTGTAGGCAATCAGATATGTATACATGTCACATCCTTAAAAGCCATTAAGGGACCCATCTAAAAGTAGAAGTTTGAGGATTTATGCAATACAAATTCTACCTAAACAGAAATACCTCAATTAATTTGTGCCAATAAGTGAAGTAATCAGTAGCCTGAGTAATCAATAAGTCATACATTATGGCAAATATTTATGATACTTAATTAATGTTACTCAGGTTTATCATTATCAGTGATCCATACGCTGTGATGATTCCCCAGTAGGAAAAATAATTGTAAATCAAGAGATAAGAAGAGCTTGTTCTTTGGCCATATTATAACACAGATGTGAGATGAACAACAGAGCTAGAGTTACAAATAATATATTTACATTTCCAGCATCCGGTATGGACTAGAGGCTATATTATTTCATAACTGTGAGAAATTGTAATTTTGTGGTATTCAGGAACAATAGTTTAAAATTATTAAAAATGTTTAGAAATCCTCAGCAATATTCTGAAGAGATATCAATTACCTGTGATATACAAAGATCGTGGTATATAGGCAGGAATAGGTCTTTGGTGCCAATCTAAAAATATATAAAACACTTCAAATGCATGTAGTTCAGAAATTGAAGAAAAAAAAAACAAGTATAATGTTTTCCTTTTCCTTTTCTTTTTTCTCTTTCCTTGTTCTCCTTCATCTCCTGTCTCCTTTCCTCTTCTCCCCTCCCTCCCCTCTTCTCCCCCTTCTCTCTCTCTCTCTCTCTCTCTTTCTTTCCTTAGTGCCTGTCTAATATCTGGATGATAGTCTAACCTAATGCATAATTTTTCTTTTCTTTTCTGTCACTGGGAGATTGAATCCAGGGGCTCGTTCCCACTGAGGTATACCTTCAGACTGACTTATTTATTTATTTATTTATTTATTTAGAGACAGTGTCTCTCTACATTGTCCAGGCTTGTTTCTCAAGTCTCTGTAATTATAGGTGTGCACCACCACACTTGGTCCTAACACATAAATTTAATATATTGATTAATAATTCAGATTCTGCCAATGCTTCTCTACAATATTAGTACCATATGATCTTTACAAGGATGTCCACTAATGTACCATAAATAGTTTAAAAAAAATGTGCCTGACAATACATTCCAGTAAATAGGTTCTCAACACTGCAAAGAAGCATGGTTATTGAGTAGCACTTTAGAGATAACTAAATAACATAAAGATTATTACACATTGCATTGTTGTACCAGACTTTCTAGAGCTGCCCTCATTGTTACTTCCATAAAACCTGAAAATTTGCTTTTATTTCTGATTTCAGCTATCCTCAATTAAAGTATTCAAATGTGGTCCTTATTCCAAAGAGCAGGATGGAGTTAATTTCTTTATAATCTCTGAGCATATTAAATTTATAGATATTTATTTTTATAATTGTGTGAGTTCTATTTTTAAAAGACCTGTTAATCCCAAATAAGGAAAAGGTGATTACAATAATTTATGTCTTTCACATGTAGTTAGTTATACATGGACTTGAAATAATAAAAAGTGCTAAAATGCACATGAGGGAATTAAGATATTACAGATAAAGTGTTCAGAAAATAAAGACAACGTTCTTCCTAGAAAGGTTTTGAATTCATTATCAATTAGTTTAAAGTAAACTTAGCCCCAGGAAATTCATTACTGGGAAGATTTCCATGACATAAGGTTTCTAGTGTATCTTCCTTCAGACATAATTAACCAACTAAATATGAAAAAAGAACAAACCAGTCTTTTAATCCATAGATTATCTGTATTTTCATCTTTAAGCAGCCTATAATTGTTTTACCTGTGTTGTTTATATTTGAAATTTCAAATCATTGGTGAATTTGAAACAAAATGAACTAGAAAATCATTTAATCAAATTATAATCTATTAATATATTCCACTTCTAATTTGCTAATATTGTTGATATATCAGACTTTCATAGTTAAAAACATCATTTGGCAAATTTATCTATATTTATCCCTTAGTATTTTAGGCTGAACTAAGTTCAAAAACATTTTCTATTTGATTCTAAACAGTTCTTGATGTCTGAGCAGGTGTCTCTTCTAAATATTTTCATGCCTGTCCTTGTCACATTTTCTCACTTAGGTTGGTAATTTACTTATTTTTTTTTCCAGGATTGAGTTGTAACTTCCTGAAAGATATTAACTATACCTTGCCTAACAAAGTGGACAGTAAATAAGAGTTGTATGAACACAAGAATGAGATGTGGGTCAACAATATAGCATTTAAACAGGGAAGTACATCAATTGTGACAATAGATCAATGTTTCAAACTCCATTTATCACCTTCTCTAAAAGTTGCTCCAAGGAGTTGAAATGTTTTCATATGAAAGAGAATCATTATTTTATCATGTTTGGAAAAGGGCAACTAAGGGTACCTTTTGAAATGTACACAGTAATGCATAATAAAGAATAATGTCTATTGGATACATTTCTGAATTATCTGCCCCAACAATTAGACTACTGAATCCCATCAAAGAAAAATCACAAAATCATGCACATTTTTATCTCTACATATTCATGAGTTCCATAATATTTGAATCATACATGTTGCTCATAAAAAAGAAATGTATTTCCTATTTTCCATTCTGCTATTCCAAGTGCTCTTTACTCCACAAAACCCTCACTGCCCTCACTGTTACTTCCATAAAACCTGCAAGTTTGTCTTTCCTTTCCTTCCGTTTTCAGAATAATGAGCCCCACCTCCCAAGTCTCTAAGTCAATTCCTCCAGTGTCCTGGGTACCACAAAACAGACTTTGCTCTATGAGGGTTATCCTCTTCACTCAGTATTTCCAACCTTTCTGTCTCTAATGGGTCCATGCAACATGTTGAAGTTGTGACCTGTGAAAAATAACTTCCTTAACCTCATATGATACTACTACATCTTCTTATCAGTTTATTTTTTGAAATAATTTTCAACAATTTTTCTCTTTATATTCTTACCTCCCATTCACTCACTAATGTACTATAATATGCTTTCTGCCTCGGAAAAACTTCTGATTCTAGGAACACTAATGACTTGTTTCTGCTGGTTCCCAATGGATACTCCCCCAACTTTTTTCTATTAAATTTCTCTACAAAATTTGAATTATTGACACTCCTATTTTCAATGAGTACTCTCTTCTTACATCATCTCTAATAAAGCATCTTTGCTGGTTTTCCTACTGTATCTTTGATCTCTTTAGATAGCCCTCCTTCCCTACCATTCCTTGTATGTTGAATTTTCAGAGGTTTCTTCTGACCATTTTAGCAAATGTTTGCTGTGCATATGTATATGTGATGGAGGGAGGTTCAACATCTTTGAAACACCATTCCTATATTTTGGGCATTTTCCATGGTATAATTCCTTCTCTTCTCAAAGTTGCAGCCTAAAAATGTATCTTCTGAGTCTCCCTTGCTATTTCAGTGAGGTATGTGACCTAGATTCTGCCAATCAGATGCAGTCTTAAAATATTACAATAGAAATAGAGTAAACATGAAGAATCAAGTGTACTGGATTTAACATTGGTGAATATGATCACTGAGGGCTCTACCTCTTTGCTGATTGGAGTGGTAAAACTTTGGGTGTCTATTCTCCAGTACCATTGGTATGAATTGCTTGAAGTTAGGGGAGTGCCAGTATGAGGTTAAGTATGACCCTAGCACAACAGATAGAACACTAATCTCCAGGATATATAAAGAACTCAAAAACTTAACACCATGAATAAATAAATAAATAAGTAACCAAATCAATACATGGGCTAAGGAACTGAACAGACACTTCTCACAAGATGATATAAAATCAATAAACAAATATATGAAATGCAAATCAAAACTACCCTAAGATTTTATCTCATTCCAATCAGATTGGCAATTATCAAGAAAACTTTGTACTCTTAAGCTTAGAGTGCATCTCATGAAAATATTGGGAATTAAATCCTGAAGTCTGAGTTTCAATGTTCTTGTCAGCTTCATTTAAAATCCTTAGGTTTTACCTCCTCCTACTGGAACCAATGAGAATATCACTTTCAACACTCAGAAATTATAAAATGTTAGCAATGTTTTCCAATATTGAACAGACATTTCCTATAGAAACATTTTGATTTGATATTTAAGTTAGTAAATTACTTATTTAATTTCTTTAAAGGTCAGAGGGTTATTTGCCAAATCTCTTAATACTTGTAATATTATTTGCCAAATCTCTTAATACTTGTTAATGAAGTATAATCAAAACAGTGTTTTCTATTTTTTCCTTTGAAGTCATTATTGATTAAAATTATATTTTACCCACATTATCTCCATTTTATATATTTTTAATTTATTGACAAATGTGTTCATAAATGTCTATAACATCTGTTTTATAAATCACTTTTTCTCATTTCCAATATATTTTAAATGTTCCATACTTTTTCTTTAACCCATTTTACCTAAATTTATTCAATTTTAGTTTTTATTTTTTAAAATCATAACTATTTTATCTATTTTATCTTTTTTTTCCAATTGTTTTTTGCTCCTGTTTCTAATATTGAGTTCTGTATACTTTGTATTTATCCTGATACATTATTCTTTATCCAGACTTTTAGATTGAATCATTATCTCATCATTTATTTTTTAATAGATATTTTTATACTTACAGGGAAATTTCAAAATGGGAAGAAGATCCCATATAACATCCACATTCAGTTTTCCTTTTTACTAATATTTTATGTTAGTATAGGTTATTTGTTATAATTAATGAGCCAATATTGATTTATTATTATTTAAAGTCCATAATGTATTTAAATTTTCCTAATTTTTGTATCATGTCCTTCTTTTGTCCTAAGGCCCCATCTACGGTAGCACACTACATTCAGTCTGTGCTAAGAAAGCAGTAGGGAGTGTCAAAGCACAAGTCATAGGACTGGCCTTTAATGGGAAAAGAAATGCCTCTTTCACAGAATAGAAAAGAATGGCAAGTTTCATGCATGTACCCAGAAGTGTATAGGTTTGTTAGGAGATAGGACAATGAGGGATTTATGGACTATTATCTCTGCAATTTTTTTTCTATTTTTTTTCGTAGCCAACATAATTCTGAACTATATTGTTATTGTGGTTGCAAGAAGAATTTAGAGATTTGAGAAGAATAATGAAGGTATGATACCAAAAAGATACCAAAATCAAATTTTGTCAATTAAAGACAACTTTATGTAATGATTAATTTGATAAATATTTCAAAACTTGCTAAATATAAGGAACTGTGATAGATGTGGTGAAGAACAAATATATGCTGTTCACCCACTGTATTTCAGCAGTTGATATTGCATCAAATTACACATTTCTAAAAGTATCTTGTTAACTGTAGAATGAGTAGAATCAATGTATTAGAAAAATATAAATGTATTCTTCCCAAATCAATAGCTTTAGAATGATGAAAACTTGGTTTAAAATCTTCATTTGCTATCTTTGTAACCATAGACACTAATAATTTAAACTAAAACTTAGCTTTCGTACATGGAAAAAGATTAATAATAATTTCTCCAAAATAGCAAATACTATACAATATGTTTTATTAGCACATATTAATTCTACATATCGTTGTAATTCAGTGTAATATTTCCACATGTACTTATAGCACATGTTGATCATACCCAATGCCTTCTTCTACTATTTCTCCTCATTCTCTGCAACTTTCTCAGTCTCTAAGAATCACCAGTCTACTTTCAGGACAAGATTTTTTTTTCTTCTAGTTCCCACATGTGTGAGAGAACATATGATACTTGTATTTTTGTGTGTGACTTATTTTACTTAATATAATCTCCTCCAGTTCTATCTATGCTGCAAAAGAAATGATTTTATTCATTATGCCTAAATAAGACTCCATCTTTCTTTATCCATTTGTTGATGGACACATAGATTGATTCCACATCTTGGATGTTGTGAATACTACTGCAATAAATAAGAGTATGCCAGTTATGTATTTTATGCTAATTTAATTTGCCTAGGATATATACCTAGAAGTGGGATAGCTGGATCATATGGCAGTACTGTTTTTAGTTTTTTGAGGAACTTTAGTACTGTTTTCTATAGTGGTTGCATTAATTTACAGTCCCACCAGGAGTTCCTTTTTCACTGTATCCTCACCAGCATTTGTTGATTTTTGTTTTCTTGATAATAGCCACTCTGAAGGATGAGATAGAATTTCAATATAGTTTTGATTTGTAGTTTCCTGATGGGTAGAGATGTTGAGCATCTTTTTCTTATATTTATCTGTCAGTTGCACTTCTGTATCTGTTCAGCTCATTTACCCACTTATTGATTGGATTTCATGTACTTTTGGTATTAAATTTTTTAAGTTCTTTATATATTTGGGACATTTGAAGATGAATAGTTGGCAAAGATTTTCTCACATTTTCTAGACTGTCTTTTCACTGTGATGATTTTTTCTTTTGCTGTGCAGAAGTTTTTAACGTGATTTAATTTCATTTGTCAATTCTTATTATTGTTACCTGAACTATTAGAGTCCTATTCAGGAATTCATAACCTATACCCATATATTGAATTATTTTCCCTCAGTTGTTTCAAAGTTTCAGGTATTGCATTAAGATATGTGATCCATTTTGAATTGACTTTTATACAGGAGGAGAGAGATTTAGTTTCAATCTTCTAAATGTGGATGTTCAGGTTTTCCAAGAAGCATTTGTTGAAAAAGGCTATCTTTTCTCCAACATATGTTTTTTGCACCTTTATCTTCAACCAGATAGCAATAGATATGTAGGTTTATTTCTGAGTCCTCAATTCTCTAACTGTGGTCTACATCTTTATTTATATGCTAATACCTTATTCTTTCTGTTACAGTGGTTCACTATTATATTTTGACACTAGGTTTTGTAATGTCTCCTGCACTGTTCTTTTTGCTGAAGATTGCTTGTATTATTCAAGGTCTTTTGTGCTTCCATGTGAATTAAAATTGTTGTTCTTCCTAGTTCTGTGAAGAATGTCATTAGTATTCTCATGAGTATTGCATTGAATGTGACTTCTAATAGTATAGATATTTTAATATTTTTAATCATTCTAATCCATGAACATGGGATATCTTTCCATCTTCTAATGGCCTCTTTAGTTTCTTTCTCCTGTTTTTTTCTCCCTTCATAAGTTTTATTATAGATGTTTTCCCCTGCTTATTAAAGGTTTATTAACAGGTATTTGTTATTTTTGAGGCTCTCTCAAATCCTATATTGCCTACCTTAACTCAGAAGTTTATTTGTTACCTCTTAATTGATTATTTATAAAATCAACCTTTTGAATACTTTGCCCAGCATTTTATTCAGTTTAATATCCTTGAAATAAGTTAATAAAAAGTTGTGAACTTTTAAAAGTGCCACATTGCCTTGTATTTTTATAAATCTCTCTCTTTTTTCTTTTGAGAATGGAACATCTGTTGGAATGAATATTTCTTAATACTTCTAAATGAGTAACATTGTCTTGAGGACTTAATCACTAGTACTATTCAAAAAGGAGTAAACGAACCATGGTAACAATGACAACACAGAAACAAACCAAACCTATAAACATGATTAAAACTAACAAGGAAAGGGGAAAAAATAAAAGATAAATTAAAAAGCTACAAACTAATAATAGTAAAAGTAATTATGAGGAAAGTTGCAGGGGAGACTCAACATGGGAAACAAACCCCAGGGAAGGCCTGTGTAGGTGGGGCACTGATGGGCTCTTGTCTCAAAAGAAAGTATTTGAAATGAGTATAAAAGTAAAGTAAAAAATTGGGGTCCTGAGATGCTCTAGTGGAATCTTCCTTGTTGTACAGGTCAAAAACACTTGGCTTCTTTTTAAGGGTGCTAATTTTGCACTTTTTTTTTTTTTTTTTGGTACCAGGGATTGAACTCAGGGGTATCCAAACACTGAACCACATCCCTAATCCTTTTTTATATTTCGTTTAGAGACAGTGTCTCACTGATTTGCTTAGGGCCTTGCTAAATGGCTGAGGCTGGCTTTGAACATGCAATCCTTCTGCCTCAGCCTTCCAAGCTGCTGGGATTATAGGTGTGCACCACTGTACCTAGCTAATTGTGTACTCTTATTGTCCACAACTTCAATATGCTCTTTTCATGACCAAATTACAAGTTTTCCTTATTTTTCTGCTCTTCGTTTTGCTCCTGATTCTCACTGTAAATTTTTCTAAAAGCAACCAGTAGTGCCCATAACACAGCCTGAATGCAGATTAATCCACCAAATTAATTAGTCCATCACCCTTAAATTCAGCCTTCTAAAAATTCTCAGAGCATAGACAAAATATAGATGAGTTTTGTTTTTTACTAGGATATAATGTGAATGTCATCTAGTGTAATTCTAAAAGAGTGAATATTTCTATCTGAAACCTCATGTGTATAATATTTATTATCTTTTTTTCATCAGCATTCTAATCTCCTGAGCTCTCATCAGAATGGCCTTTTATGCTCCACTTACAGCACACATTATGCTTCCCTCAAATTTTCAAATTCTTCCTGAAACCAATTCTAAAGGCTTCAGAACCATACTGTCAGGTATAGTCATAATAATGACCTTGGTTCTTGGTACCAATTTCCTGTGTTGGTCATCTTTCTGTCACTGTGTCAAAACAAATGGAGAAAAAGTTTATTTTGGCTTATAGTTTCATGGGTTCAATTCATGGCTGTTTGTCTCTATTACTTCAGGCCTATGGTAAGACAATACATCATGGCAGAAGCAATAGTGCAGGAGGTCTATCAACTTCATGGTTTCCAAAAGCAAAGAAAGAGGTAGAGGCTGACATCCCAATATCCTGAAATGACCCAACTTCTTCCAACCTTGCAAAGTTTCTACCATCTCCCGATAGTTCAATAAGCTGGGGACAAAGCCTTAAACATACGAGTCTTTGAGAAACATTTTATACTCTTGCCCTCTTCTTCATAAAACTTCTATTCCAAGTAGATGAACTGCAACTGAAGCATTCTTTGAATTGCTCAGCCCAAAGTTTTGGAGTCATCCTTTAGTTTTCTGTCTCACAATTCCCCATCCATACGGAGATCCTGTTGGATCTATAGGCTCCCATGCCCATTACTTTCATTTTCACTCAGATTAGTATTGTCCATTACCTGTACAGTGGAAAAAACTCCCAAGCATTCTTTCTGCTTTTACCCTTGCCTCCACCTCCAACACCACCTTTATTTTCAGCATTGTTGCCAGGATAAATCTTTTTGGAAAATTGAGGTTTGATCTCTCTTTTCTCTGCTTATAACCCTCTGATGCATTTTTCAAGGAAAAAAAAACAGAGAAGTTACAGTGGCCTGCAAACCCCTTGTGATTTGTTTATTTTTATCACATTATTTCATCTCTTCCATCTTTCCTTCTTTGTATCCTCCATCAAAGGTAACCTCCTTGCTTTTCTCCAAACACACAAGGTATGTCCTTGACTTGGGACATTTGCAACTTGTCTGCCATTTTTTTTGTGTGTGAAATTCTCTTCCTCCCAATAACTTTATAGCTTACCCATTTATTCAGATTTCTACTCAAATGTGTCTTTCTTAGGACTTTCCTGACCATGATATTTAAAATAAACTTATTTTCTTTTCCAGCATCCTGCTTTATTTTTAAAAATGATCATTCATGGCTGGAGATGTAGCTCAAAGGGTAGCGCGCTCGCCTGGCATACATGTGGCCTGGGTTCGATCCTCAGCACCACATACAAACAAAGATATTGTGTCCACCGAAAACTAAAAAATAAATATTAAAATTCTCTCTCTCTCTTTAAAAAAAGGATCATTCAACATTATTTGACATGCTAAATGTATTATTATTTCCTTACCATCTGTCTCAACCCAACAGATTGTAAGATTGATATTTGTTTTTATGCACTACAACATTTTGTACCTATTGTGCTCTTGATAAACAGATGCAATATTAATAAAGTAAAGATACTGTCATTTAATTTGTGCTCTGAAACAATGAGCAATAAACAAACCAGAAAACAGAATTCTAATCTGGAATGGGAATAGTGGAAGAAATGATAGCAAAACTTGGTCCTTGTTCTCTGTGCCAAGCCAATAATAAGGACAAGGTTATGAGAAAAAGTAAAATCCATTGCTTTGCTAGCAAAAGAGAAACAACTCATATCAGAGAGGCTGTAATTCTAACTGCTAGGGGGAAGAAAGAGCTTTAAGGAGGGAGATACAAAGGCTGTTTTCCCAGCAGCATTATTAATAAATCTAGTTCATGTTTAACTTATATCTGAAAGAGCTGTTATTCCACTTTCCAGGTGCTGAGTTTACCCTGGTGGACAGTGAGTGAGAGGGCAGATAACTCAGCTCTGGACAAGAAGAATGTTAATCTCCTTCCCTGGGAGCTGCAGAGGAGAAGAGAAAAAAGAGGAAAGAAAGAAAATGTGACCGTTTTGAAATAAGCCACAATGACCAAGCAGTAAGGTTGTTTTTAAAGCATAAGGTAGACCCTATTACATGAAGGGAACCCTTTTTACACAAGTATAAAAGGATTATAGTAATTATTAATGGCGTTTTGTTTCACGCATGTGATAGTATGATTGATGCACTTTTGACATTAATGAAGAGGCTGTAGCATGCTGAATAAGGAGGCTTTCTAAAGAATAGACTTATGGTGAGAAAACTAATTTTTAAGTCTCTCTTTTATTCTACCAAGCTCAAGTTTATTTCTAGTACCGCAGGGAATAATACCACCATAGATGAAAATCTTTATCTCAAATTAGTCAAGGATAGGGAGAGCCAAGAGCAAAGACATTTATTTTCTTTTACTTTGCTATCATATGAAGTGTGACACTTTATGATAGTGCTATTGTAGTGTGAGCTGCTCAAAGGTAAGGCCTACCTCTCACTGAAGTGGGTGTGCTCAATTATTTGGCACTTAGGTGTTGTTAACAAAATGTTTATTTAATCAATTTTAATCTATATTAATTTAAATATAATTTGAATAAAAATGAAACTGTGATGCACTCCCACATAATATTTTAAAAGACCATAAAATGAATAGAATTAACTGTCTTTAAACTTTCTGATTACATCTGATTCCTATTGTGCTCCAAGCCTGAAATCCAAAAATGAACTAACATTGCTAGGACAACCTAGCTGCAGGTATTTATATGCGCCCCTAGAGGGCAGCATTCTCCTGTACTGCCAACAAGATCTAATGCCTCAGAGTATTCTGGTGACACAAAATCTTCAGGTGACCAAAATTCTTCAACAGTAAATTATTCCACTTATTTGGTTAGGCATGTACCGTATGGATAAAAAAATAATAATAATAATTAATATGCAAAAATTGTGGCCTGAAGGAGCTGATATTTTTACAAAGTGTCACTTTTTTAGTGACATGGAGTCCAACTCTCTCCAAACCTTGCTAGACAGTAAGATTTAAACAGAAGCCTAAATACGCAAAGTTTGACTGGTTTTTATTTATTCATATGCCTTCTTTTTTGACCATGTACTTGAGGCTATTTAGAAAACATATATAGGCCATGAAAGAATAAAAATTAAATGAGTGATTATTTCTAGGAAGGAGAATGGATGTTTCTTTACATTTCATATGTTAGAGGAATATTTTTGGTTTCTATGGATTTTTTTTACAATAACCATTCATATACTTTATAATTAAAATGTAAATATAGAGTAAATCAGACATTTTAGTGTTACTTTGCTTGCATCAGTTGAGATTGGCCAAATGTGATAGAAAAGAAGTAAAGAGAGCTCATGGATGACCACACCGTAGCCTGGGGTCCTGGAGGGAAAAGTGAAATGTGACTCCCAGTGCAATGGCTTTCAGTTAACTGATGAACTTATTAGAGCAGATGTTGGAGAACAATAACCATTTGTAAAAGCAATAGTAATAACAAGACAATAAGCAGAACAAAGATCAAATATCCTTACCATATAGCTGAAATCATGCACAACTTTTATGAAAAAGTCATGAAACCTACAGAAGGATGAAAACCAAGACTTGAGTGTTGAAAGAGTCTGTAATTTCTCATAGGAAGTCACAAACTTATAAATATCACACGTCTTCCTAAGGGAGAAAAAGAATAAATGCAAGATTTTGTTTTGTATTTTAATTAGAACGAGCCCATGCTGATTTTAAGGTCCTCTAGATGTCAATAAGAATAGCCATGCTTAACCCCCTTCAAGATGACCCTGTCTTCAACTTTCACTGGGTTCCAGAAACTTCGTTCTTCTTTTCCTTTCTGAGCAGAAGAAGCAATCATGGGTGACTCATGTTCCTTATCACTTCCTTTAATCTAGCCTGTGTCTCTGTAAATGATCTGTCCATTGAACTATTTTTAGACAAACCCTTTAGAGTGGGACTGCATTCTTACTAGTTTGTCATCCAGGTTTTCTGTTTACTTGTTTGATTTTGTTTTGGGTAAATTGGAACTAGGGAAGACTTTTGTAAGTGCTCATGATCGGAGAACATATAATATTAGATAAATTTGACTACATAAATTCAGAGAATTTGAATTTATAAAGAATGAGAAAGAGAGTTAAAAGATAAATGACAAACAGAAGAAAATAGTTGAATTATTATTCTACTTTTTTTTTTTTTTTTGGAGTTCTGGGGTTCAAACCCTGGGTCTCATACATGTTAGGCAAGGGCTTTACCAGTAAGCTATTTTTCCACTCCTTCTAGTGCATAGCATAACTCAAAAAAAATTGATTAGGGGAAGATCAACACCTGAATAAGAAACTGAACAAAGGAAATAAAAAACTAAATTAAGACAAAGAAATGCAAATGGCTTATAAACATATGAATAGAAAAGTTCAGCCTCTCTCATTGTAACAGATAATAAAACTGTGCAGGTACCATTTTTCTATGAGATTGCCACAAAGTTCTAAATAGTGATAACAAGTTATTATTACTCCTGAGAAAGACAAGTAACCAATACTTATCAATTTTTAAAAAATTATATCTTTTGACCCAGAAATTTAATTTGGGGGATTTATCTTGCAGATATAATTGCAGACATGGGAAACAACAGAAAAGGTAAGACCACTTGCTTCAAACAGCATGTGGCCTGGGATGCCAGTCCAATACCTCCTGTTACTCAAGGCTGGGGGTGGGGGCATGCTTAGCTTGTGTGCATGGCAGCCCCAGACAGACTATGAGGGGCTGGAGATATGGCTCAGTGGTAGAGTCCTTGCCTCACATGTGTGAGACACTGGGTTCTATTCTAAGCACTATATATAAATAAATGAATAAAATAAAGGCCCATCAACATCTTAAAAAAAACAAAAACAAAAAAAACAACTAACTATGAGTCACTGAGCCCGTATAAGCAGACCATGCAGGATGCATACAAGGTCTGCCCTCATCCACTCTTCCATGTTGTTCAGTACACTTGGAAGGGCAAAAAGGGGTTCAAGGGGAAGAGATGACAGATATTTGATTTGCTATCTTAATACATTTACAGTTGTGTCGTATTGTTGGGAAAATTGAATTTTATGTATTCCTGGTGCTTCTGGAAAACATCAAACATCAAAAAACCCATTCACCCCTTCATGTTCCAGAAAATGACACGTAATGGCAAAGAAACCTTATTTATTCTCCATATTCCTTAGATAAAACTTCCAGATGACTTGCTTGTCTACCTTTATCATAGGCAGGTGGACACAGACCCCTGCCACCTCCCATTCTTTGCTTAGTAAATGATTAAACTGCTTGTCCCCAGTAGTCAATAGGAGCAAAACTGCTTATTAACTAAACTTTTGTTCAGATCCTCTCCTTAGGGTTGAAAGTGTAGCTCAGTGGTAGAGTACTTGCCCTGATTGCAGGAAGTGAGTAGGATTCCAAGCATTGCTGCACAAAGCAAAACAAAACAATAGCAGATTCTGATCTTATCCTAGAACCTTGAAGTTTGGTCAGCCCTCACCTTGAACCACCAAACCAATCTTCCTGAACAGCTGGCCTGGCAGAGGGACATTCTCTGATTACTGAACCTCCAGGCTGTATTTTCTTCCTGCTTTTCTGGGTATGCTTCTTTCTACCTCTATACTCCTCTGTAAAAAACAAAAACAGAAACAAAACAAAACAAAACTTGGAAAACAAAGACAATCTTCTACCTAATTCTTAAAATGTTTGCTGATCTTATAGTTGGAATGTTCCTTCTGGTGCCATAGTCCACCTCCCATTATTGCAATGGTCTCTCTTCCCCCAACCCCTCCCTTCTAGAAACAACTCTTTCAAATAAAATCTTCCCACAGTCCACATTTGATTTTACTTGTATTACAATGTTCTTTTCTAGGAGAGACATTCTTTGTATCCGACAGACTTACTCTATTTTTTAAAATTATTGGCTCTTTGTATTATACATATCAGTAGAATCTATTTTGACATAATTATACAACCATGGAATATATCTTGTTCTAATTCAGATCCCAGAACTTCTCCTTCCTCTTCCATCTCCTCAGCTCTGCTCCCTTCCCTCTAATGATCTTTTTTGCCATTTAACCTTTTAAAATTATTTTTTTTGTGGATTTGCATGATGGTGAGATTCAGAGTGGAATATTCATAGTGTATATAGCAAAATTATGTGAGATTCATTTTATTCCTCTCCTTCCCCTTCATTCCCCTTTTGTTTACTGCCCTGAACTTTTGTTCCTCCATCCACCACTACCACCTTTACTGTGGGTTATCTTCCACATATAAGAGAAAATATTTGACCTTTGATTTTGGGGGATTGGGTTATTTCACTTAGCATGATATTCTCCAGATACATCCATTTATCAACAAAAGCCATAATTTCATTATTCTTTATGGTTGAGTAATGCTTCACTGTTTGTATATGCCACATTTTCTTTATTTATATATCTTAGCTATTGTATAGTGTGGTACTATAACATTGATGTGGCTATGTCACTGTAGTATGCTAATTTAAAATCTTTTGTATATATATATCAAGGAGTAGGATAGTTGTATCAAATGGTGATTTCATTCCTAGTTTTTTGAGAAATTTTTGTTCTGTTTTCCAGAGTGGTTGCACCTGAAAAACCAGCCTCTATCTCAGAGCAAAGCCTGTCCAAGGAAGGGACATGACCTTTGTCCTTGGAAAAACCCACAGAGCACTCCTAGGCACATTCCCACCCTGCTAAGTTGTTTATCTACAGGAGAGATCTGCTGTGCCAAATGTCCCTGACTCAGTCAGGCTAGGTGGGGACCCATAGCAGCCCCCTAGCAGCCACCAATCAGCATGAGACAGGGAAATACCTGGGATGCCAGATGACCCTCCCAGTAGTTTATGGTGTTGGGAAACCATGTAGTTCAGCACGTACACCCCTCTTGGCTTAAATCAATCAGTTCAAACGAATACCCCCTTTGTACTGACCAATCACCCCTAGACAACTTGTTCCCGCCAGTAAATGTGCTAATCATGTTTTAGAGTTGTTATTTGATTTTCCCGCGGTGTGTGATGATTTGCTAAAAGAGGCTATGATGTATGTGAAGTCCCTGCCCTCTCCAAAAAATGTATAAAAATGCTGCAAACCCAGGGTTCGGGGCCTCTCAGCGTCACCAGTTGCTGTGTGTGTGTGTGGAGGACCGAGCTAGCTCGCAATAAACACCTCTTTGCTGCTTACATCGATCTTGGGTCTCTGGTGGTCTTTTGGGGGTCCCGAATTCGAGCTTAACACACCAATTTGCAGTTCCAACAACAATGTATGAGTGTTCCGTTTTCTGCATATCCTCCCCAATATTTATTGTTATTTATATTCTTAATAATTACTATCTGACTGGAACTAAATAAAATCTCAGTCTAGTTTTAATTTGCATTTCTGTAATTCCTAGAGATGTTGAAATTGTTTTAATATATTTGCTGATTGGTGATATTTCTTCTTTTGAGAAGTATTTTTTTAGTTTCTTTGTCCACTTATTAATTTTTTGGCATAGAGGTTGTTAAGTCTTTTATATTTCTTTGTACATCCTGGATATTAGTGCTCTGACATGCTGATGTCAAAGGTTTTCTCCAATTCTGTAGGCTCTCTCTTCAAACTCATCATTGTTTCATTGTAAAGAAGCTTTTTAATTTGATGCCCTTTCATTTATTGATTTTTGATTTAGCTTCTTGTGCTTAGGAGTCTTGTTAAGGAAGTGAGTTCCTGAGATGATATGTTGGAATGTTAGGACTACATTTTCTTCTAGCAAATTCAAGGGTTCTGGTATAATTCTTAGGTCTTAGATCCACTTTGAGTTGAGTTTTATACAGGGTGAGAGATAAGGATTAAATTTCATTCTACTACATATGAATTTCCAGTTTTCCCAGTACCATTTTTTAGAGACTGTCTTTTTCTCCAATGTATGTTTCTGGTGTCTTTGTCTAATATGAGATAGTTGTATTTATGTGGGTCTGCCTCTGTGTTTTCTATCCTATTCCATTGGTCTTCATGCCTGTTTTGGTGCCATGCTTTTTCTGTTACTATATTTCTGTAGTATAATATAAGATCTGGTATTGTGATGCCTCCTGTGCCTCCTGCTTCATTTATAAGCATTGCTTTGCCTCACATCAGGGAGGGGAGTCTTTCCAATTTCTAAGGTCTTCAATTTCTTTAGTGTTTTATAGTATTCATTGTAGAGGTCTTTCACCTCTTTTGTTAGATTTATTGCCAAATTTTTTGAGGCTATTATTAATGGGATAGTTTTTCAAATTTTTCTTGCAGCAGATTCATCATTGGAGTATAGGATAATGATTAATTTATGGGTGTTATTTTTATATCCTGATACTTTGCTGAATTCATTTATGAGTTCTAGAAGTTTTCTGGTGGAATTTTTAGAGTGTTCTAAGTATTAGGTTCATTCTATCTTTTGAAACATTTATCTAATGTTGTTATTCCAATATCTGATTTAAATTCTGAAGTACCTGGCAGAGCCCAACTTACCTCAGAACACCAATTCTAGGCTATTCAGATCTGTTCTTCATTTGTAATTATATGGGCTGATAACCTAGAGAAAGTTTTTATTGTTCTGTGGAACCAACTTCTTTATCTGTGCATTAGTATATAATTCCTAGATTATTTTTTAAAAATATGTTTAATGGACAGAATGCCTTTATTTTATTTGTTCATTTTTTTAAATGTAGTGCTAAGGATCGAACCCAGTGTCTCACACATGCCAGGCAAGTGCTCCACCACTAAGCAATAGCCCTAGCCCCCACTAGATTATTTTAATGTACCCTGTAATATACTTCCAATTCACAGCATCCTTCCCATGTTATATCATGACATATGTTAATAAAACCACTATTTGTTGTATGTCTGTCTCAGTAATAGTCTAGAGGTTCAAAAAGGCAGGAGTCTGTGGTTTTTATTTACTATTGGTAGTACGCAGTTTGCAATGTTTTTAACACATTAGATATTGAATAAATGTTTATTTCACAGAAGAGGGAATATAGAAATGTAATGATAAAATATAAATATATTTAAGAGATCTACAAAATATATGTTGTTTTGAAAGAAATTATTTCCTAACAGAAGTCATAGTGGGATATGTCTAACAGGTGACCTCAAATAATTGAATGAATTTGCGAACACAACAAGGGAATAGCATTCAGCTATTATAGGTTGCAAAGGTTGAGTAAATAAGAAATTCTTTAGAAGAATCATTTTGGAAAAAGTTAGGGATAACATATTAGAATAATATAAGATAAATGATTAATTATAGCAAAGAGATGGATACTGAAAGTCCTTGGCATTTGTTTAACCAGATTAAATGCAATTTGAAATATTCAAGGGACCCTGGATGTGTTTGATTATAAAGTAAATAAGCAAATTCTGCAGAATAGATTGGAATGGAGTGTAATTGGGACAAGGAGAGTAGTTTAGAGGTTATTGAAAGAGGCAAGATAGAAGGGAAGAAGAGAGTTGTAATGATAAAACAACAGAAATTTGTATTCATAGCAAGAGTTATTTTAATAAAACTTTGCAATCAATTAAATGTAGGGAGTAAGGGTCAAAGTTAAAGAGATTGAACTTTAAATCTAATTAAAATTAGGAATGTTTTAATTATGTGCAAATTCCTTTAGTTCTTATTAGACTATGAATATAAATTTGCTCCTTGCTTTGTCCTGAAGAAATTGAAAAGAAAGATTGCCAGATTCATTTACTGATGGGAACTACTACAATTCCTTATTCTGGTCAGTGGTAGCCTGTGAGCTAGAAAGGACAGAATGATTAGATCCAATAAGGCAAGTATCCTATAGCCTGTATCACTTATCAATACAAACCTTTTAGAACAACTTTTAGGCTATTCACAAGTTTTTAAAAATGTTTTCATGAAAAGTTGTCCCACTTTCTCATTACAGCTCTTTACTCACATTTATCATGCTATTCATGCCACTCTCTGGGCACGGATGCCCAAATCATGCTCAAATCCATGCCCCTTGGTAGGTGATGTTTTCTTGGTGTTGGAAAAAAAATTCTATCTGTGCTTTCAAATACAAAAGTACAAGGAAGCCCCTAAAGCAATAGAGCCCAGAATGCTAAAGACAATTACTGAACCTCTTTATCTGCAGGGATGTGGAATATTAGAATTTGTTCTCCTTTCTGACAATAGAATTTTATAAGATAATAATAATTTTCATTGGAGTATAAATTATCTTACAGAAGGGAATATACATTAACTAGCCTTCTCTGACCCCAACAGTGTTGGCATATAACCTAAGGATTCTTCTGAGGAGAAAGTGGTGCTAAAGGAGGGAGGAGGCCAAGATTAAATGACTCAGGCATATCATCCAAGTGGCCTAGAACAAGATGAGTCTGGCGCATGCCCGTAAGACAGATATTACAGTAGCAAATTCACAGAGGCTAGAAACGTGTTTTATAGACTGTGTTCTTAAGACTGCTTGCTTTCAAGACTCAAGTACATTGCTCAAAGCTCAAGTTCAATGAATTAATGCTTTTTATGTCAAGATTTCTTTTCTGTCCTTGTATTGCTGTGTCTGAGATTAAAATTTCTGTTCCTCTCTATGAAATGGACAGTTAATTACCAGGCAACAAGAACAAAGATTCACTCGAATGTCTAAATTTTCTTTGCTCTGTTAAAAGTTCACTTTTTGTATAAGGGGATTCTACTTCATACTATAAACCTTGCTGCTTGACCACAGGTGTCTTATTTTTAAATGAACATTTTTTTTTCTTTCTTTTCTCCCTTCTCTGTCTCTCCCCCTCCATACATTTAGGGAATACAAGATTAGCATTCTTGCCATCCTAGAACAACTTATCTGTTCAGTGAACAGCTCAATAAACACAAGAGTAAAGAAATCTAGGCCTGGTTACTGATGTCAGTGCTTCTTAAGATAGAGCTCTCTCAAGGCCACAATTTGAACATAAATTATATCTATTCATAATAGTTATACTTGAAGCCCATACTGTTTATTTCCAGTCTTCACATTCCCCTTTAAGAAGCATTTTTCCCCCCTGGCAGTTAGAATTGAGCCTTTGTGAACTTTGTCCATTGCTTTTCTCATTCCCTAGCAAGTAATACATCTTTTCCTTTACTCTCAAAGCCCTGTTGTCGTTATTGAACTGGCACTGGGGACAAAGACCAAGTTTTCAGTATTGAATTGGTGGTGACCAGATGGGACCCAAGAGCAGCCTCTCTTCTGGAATTCTTGGGCAGGTCCAGCACGTCGATCAATCCATGCCAAGGATGCAAGGTGGCTGGTGAGCTTGTTGAGAGTCCACTGCTTAGGGCTTAGATGATGAGGTAAATCTACCTCAGGTTGGACCATTTTGACAGAGGTGAAGCACTGTTCTAGTCATTTCCAGCCACTTGAACCATCCCAGCAATAGATTCACACATTGTCATGTACAGATATGTCATTTCTATAGTACCTTGGATATTACTAATTCTCAGAAATCGTAAGTATTATGACATAGCTCTTTTATTCTAGTAAATTTTGAGGTTGAGTTTTTACACAGAAAACCCACAGGAATCTTTTTTTAAAAAAATTTAATTGATTTTATTTTTTAAAATACATGACAGCAGAATGCATTACAATTCTTATTACACATATATAGCACAATTTTTCATATCTTTGTATATAAAGTGTATTCATGCCAATTCATGTCTTTTTACATGTATTTTTTGCATTAAAAGTCTTATTGTAATATATATAGTAATTTATATTATACAATTTTTCATCTCTGTTTGTATATAAAGTAGGTTGACACCATCATACGTGTTCTTTGGATAATGATGTCCATCACATTCTACCTTGCTCATTCCCTGCCTCCTCCCTTCCCCTCCCACCCTTCATCATTGCCAGACAATAATATGATCTTCAAATAATTATATTAAAATAGCTATTAGAAAGTATAAAATGCAATCAACTTTCTTTGAAATTTTGTATTCCCTCCCCCCATACTTCTGAATATGCATAAATAAATTCATATATTTTCCTTTTGAAACAAAAACAGATGAGAGTAGCCATCTGGGGCAAGGTAGACTGCCCTGAGGTGAATAATTGCATGGCTAGCTATGCTTAGATGGAATTGAGGGAATCATCTTCATCAGGACACCTGTAAGGCTTCTTAGAACTCTGCAAGGGATTCTGAGATTGTCGAGACATGCTACTAAATCAATCAGGGTCACTCCAGGTGAACTGGGCTGACTATCAAATAATCACACAAATGCAGAAAGTACCTTTCCTTGGGGTCTTTCAGTGATGGCTCCTCAGCCCCAGCTCCCACAAGGGAAGCAAGAGAGGCAGACAAGAGAGATAAAGGAGCACGTTCTGGAACCCTATTTATTGAGAGGAGCCATTTGATAGAACATTCTGCCACACCACAACCAGTGTGACCAAACTAGCAGTTTCTGGCAAGAGGCAATGGGAGATTAGAAAAAATTAAGAGTCACACACACAGATTTTGAAGATAAAACAGCTAGGGTCAGGTGGAACACTGCTCTCTGGTGGAGAAACAGGTCTTAAGAATTACACCAGCAATTTTTATTATATATGTCTCTAAATCGGGTTAAAGACTATGCAAGAATTATTCTTTGTATTTATGAAAGTTACAGAGTTAGCAACAGTATGCAGCTATTTCCTTAGTTACATTCTAAGTTGCAATGTGAAATGTTAGGAGCATTGTGTAGCTCTCAAGAAAGTCCACTGTTTAAAATTACTAATTCGCTGATAAATTCAGGAGCAGCAGAACTGGAACTGGTGAAAAATTGTGGTACTCTTAGGAAGGAAGTTCCTTCATTCTCAGGAGCTGCCATGCCTGAGAATAAGGTTGAAGCTGATAAGACTCTAGCATGGAGAACATCTCTATAGCAATCAGGCATCCTGTGCCTTTGCACAGAAACTTTCCCAGTCACCAAGTATGCCACAGCCATGAAGTCATCAGGGAACCAGACATTGGTCTTCCAGTCACTGTCACCGCTTTCTACAACATTTTTTTTTTACATTCCATCCCCAAAAAAGTAAGGGATAGTATTACAGAGGAACAAGAAGGCAAGCCCACTCCCATTGGGTAATGCCCACTCCCAAAGCCTTACTACTTTGTTGAGCAGAGATGGGGATCTACCTGCTTCTGCATGCAGGGAAGCCAGTTTCCACATTTCCATCACTTGAAGCTAGGGGGCGCTCAGGTTCTATGTGGCAGCTCCCAGAAAGAGAGCTTTAATTTGGATATTGAGTAAGTAAGGTTGAAAACAAATAGCCTTATTTTTCAGGACCCCCTAGTTTTGGGTCAGCATTTAGGCCAAAATAACAAAATTTATAAGTATTACTTATAACAAGAAACATTTCTTTTTTACACTGTTTGTCTCTTCTGAGTGTTTAGGGACTGAAGATAAGAGAGTACCTACTAAATGGAACATTCTGATCTAATGGTGGAGATTAGTAACAAGAATAGAAAAACCAATACACACAAAGAACATTCTGTGATTTTGCAAACATAATCTATGTTTGAAGATTAGATTTTTGAGGACTGTTTTATCTGGGTTCTCCAGAAAAACAGAATTAATAGTCTCAACATGAACAAGCAATGATTCATAGAATTAATAGAAAATGGGAATTGATTCATGTGATTATCAAGGCTGAACAGTCCCATAATATTTCTTCTGCAAGATATAGAGAGAAGAAACTGGTAGAGTAATAAAATTTGAATCTGAAAGTTTGAGAAGTAGGCAAGCTGAGAGTGTATTTAATCATTTTTTTTTTTTTTTTTTTTTTTTTTTTTTTTTTTTTTACCATTGTGACCAAAAGATGAACAATTTAAGAGAAGGAAAAGTTTATTTGGCTCTCAGTTCCAGAGGTCTCAGTTCATAAACAGAAAGCTCCATTTCACCTCTGAGTGTTCTTGAATTGTCTCATACATGAACTTTTGGGTAGTCACCACATATCTAAGCCAGAACAGAGTACAACTCCCAGTACAAGTCCAAAGGCCAGAGAGAACAGGATATAAGGAAAGGAAGAATGAGGATCTGTTCGTGTAAGTTCTGGATCTGAAGACCTGAGAAACAGGAACCCTGATGTTCCAGATGAAGAAAAGAGTAAGAGAGACAATTCATCCTCCTCTCACCATTTTTGTGCTAGTTAGACTCTAAACATTGGATGATGCCTGTCCACATCAGTGATTGATGAGAAAAGATCATTTTTACTTTGTCTACTAATTCAAATGACCAGAAAGGAGAGGCTAATCATAAAGAAAATATTCAAGGCCAATAGATTTGGGGCAATGGAGTGTTTTGAGGGGGGTATATTAAGTAACTTATGAGGAACAATGGAGAAGAAGGGCCTTCTTAGAGTAAAACACCAAGTTTCAGTACAGAGCTTCAGAAGTGAAACTTGAGGGTAATGGTAAAATTCAAGATTTTCTTATTAAATGATTGGCTGAAGGAAAATAAAAATCAAAATCAATGGTCCATGAACTTAGTGAATCAGATGGCTCTTGCATCAATATAATAAAAGGACCACAGGACGATAAAATGATTTGGAAAGGAGAATAACAGCAGAAGGTAGAAGTTAAAATATTTAACAAAGTAATGACCACAAACTCAGAAAGGCATCAGAAAGAGAGGAGGGAATTATTTGACTATCACTCTTTCAAGAGTAGAATTTTAAAGATAGATTTGATTCCATGTGGATTGTGAGCAAACCAATAACTTTAGAGAAAGGTGCAGAGAAAAGCTGCATCTTCAAGGAAGAATTCGATTTTCTTTAAAGATAGAAAGGAGAAAATGTATAGTGAAAAATTGGGGGTATTAAAAAGGTCTGCCAAAATAGAGATGATGTGAACTAGTAGGAATTTAGAGAAAGAGAGATCAGTATTATTTTCCATAATGGGTGAGGAAAAAAAGACTCATGAGGACCTAGACCTAAGCTGTAAAATATGGATAGTGTTTTGAGATACAGAGGACATTTAAGAAAGAAGGAATAGGAGGAAAAAAGACTAGGGATGAAAATTCAGAATTAAATTTATACATATGTTGGAAAAAGATTTATTAAGCTAATAAGAAAAGAGAATTAGATAAAGTTGTAAATGAAATTGGAAAAGTATAGCATAACTAAAGATAGCTTTGATATAAAATAAAGTTCACTTTTGCTTTGTAACAATTGAATATTTTTATCAAAGAACTTTAAAAATGAGAATAATAATAAACTAGATTTCTTTTAAATTGTTTGGAAATGGAGAGACTTGATTAAGAGATCAGTAAGCCAAATTATATCCAGTAACAGTGGACATTCAAAAGCACCCTTCTTTGCTGGCATTTATTAGGTACCTGGGGAACTAAGTGGAAGACCACAGATGCTGCAGTTCATTTTTGCAGTTCTGTTCTTGCAACATTGAGTATCAGACCTAGAGGAAACTGTAGATCAGACATAGCTTATTTAGTGGGAAGAAAATTTAGGCCCCAAATAATTTACCCAAAAAGGTAGAACTTCATAGTCCTGATTGCTCATCCAATAGTGTTTCATTTTATATGTGAAATAAAATCTGTTGGTAGAGATTATATTTTCCTGAGATAAATATGCACTTAAATAGAACCACATAAACTTTTTTTCTTTTTTTTTTTTATCTATTATTGCAAGTGTTGGTGTGGCATAAAGAACAGAGGACTGCATTGCTGACTGAAAAATCTTTCAAATCATCTACTCTCATAGAATAATCTCAATTTTAGTTTAGCATTTTTGCTTAGAAATTGGGCACAGTAATAATCTTTCTGGCTTAAATTATATTGATGTAACTTAATTCCCCTTAACTTATATCACTGACTTAAAGTAATGTATATAGTTGAAAACAAATCTTAAAGTCTTAATGAGATATGGTTGAAAAACTATTTAATGGTTTGATAAGTAATCTCATTCTTTTAGATGATCTAATTGTGCCAAAATGCCAAGGATGTGACCGTTTCTTATTTCTACTTCTGTCTAATGTTATCAAACATCAGACAAATCCAAATGGGAAAAAATATTCACAACTGGCCAATGGGAGTCTCTAAATACTGGCTTTGGGTCCTTTAGATTTTGTTTATTTATATATATATATATATATATATATATATATATATATATATATATGACAGAAAAGTGTTTTCTGACACATTATATATACAAGTACTATAACTTATTCTAATTACGATCCCATTTTTGTGGTTGTACATGATATGCAATTTCACTGGTAGTATACGCATATATGAACTTAGGAAAGTTATGTCCAATTCATTCTGCTATCTTTTCTATTCCCATTCTTCCTCCCTTCCCTTCATTCCCCTTTGTCTTATCTGAACTTCTATTTTTCCCTTTTTGTATGTTAGCATCTGTATATCAGAGAGAATATTCGATCTTTGCTTTTCGGGATAAGTTTATTTCACTTAGCATGAGAGTCTCCAGATCTATTCATTTACTGGCAAAAGTCATAAAGTCATTCTTTTTTTTGCAGGGAGGGAGGGGTGATACCAAGGATTGAACCCAGAGATGCTTAATCACTAAGCTACAATCCCAGCTCTTTTTATATTTTATTTAGAGATAGGGTCTCGCTGAGTTGCTTAGGGCCTTGTGAAATTGTTGAGGTTGGCTTTGAACTCATGATCTTCCTGCCTCAGCCTCCTGAGCTGCTGGAATTGCAGGCATGTGCCATCATGCCCAGCTAAGTCATTTTTTTATGGCTGAGTACTATTATATTATGTATATGTACTATATTTTCTTTATCCATTCATCTGTTGGTTTCATAGCTTAGCTATTGTGAATTGAGCTTCTATAAACATTGATGTGGCTATGTCACTGAAGTATACTGATTTTAAGTCCTTTGGGTATTTACCAAAGAGTGGGATAACTGGATCAAATGGTGGTTCTAAGAATTCTAAGTTTTCTGAGGAATCTCCATACTGTTTTTCAGAGTGGTTGCACCAATTTGCAGTCTTACTAGCAATGAATAAGTGTACCTTTTTGCCCACATCCTTGTTACCTTTTGATGTTTTGCTATAATTGTATGGCAACTTGTTTTGTGGCTGATCATGTATTTTGTTGTCCCAACCCTGGAATCTGTTGATTTTTTAAGAAATTAGAATTTCTTTTAGTGGAAAATAACATTTAGAAATCATGACCTGATTTCATTGTGTGCTCATTTTTAGTAGGCTATCATTGCTTCTGGACCATCTTAGTAGACAGCTACATTTTTCTCTGCTTCTCTCTCTCCCACAGATATACATGCACACACACAATTTCTAAGTTTATCCATATATACTGTAAAAATACAGGTTTAAACTGATACATATAATTCCAATATAATCCAAAATCTAAGTAATTTTACCTAATCTTCTCATTTTCATAACTTGTGCATGTGGTTCTCATTGTCCTTAAGATACTACCTGTTTGCTTAATTCCTTCCTTGTGTGTAACCAATTAACTGACCATGCTGAACCCTTCCTCTGTCCTGCTGCCTATGTGACCTCTGGGACTCCACATTACATTCAAATCCCCCAGGCATGCTTTTGTCTGATAAGCCCCAGGAACATATCCCTGCATCATGGCATCATCTTCAAGGGAAAGGAAGAGGGAAAGAAAAAAAAAAGGAAGGAAGGAAGGAAGGAATGAAGGAAGGAAGGAAAGAAGGAGGAAGGAAGGAAGGAAGAAAGGAAGGAAGGAAGGAAGGAAGGAAGGAAGGAAGGAAGGAAGGAAGGAAGGAAGATTGATTTGCACTTAATTTCTGAGGTCTAATGTCATCAAGTTTTAATAAAAAACAGACATCACAAAAGACCCTCCGATTCCCATTCTAGTCCTTGGTAGCACCTGAAATCCAGCTTTTATCTTTGTTAGCCCACAGGATTCTCAAATGCTCTATCTAAACTTCTCAGATGACTTTTAAAGATAAAAAATGTTCATGGGAAGAGCAAGATTCTACTCTCTGTATTTCTGTTTCTTCTGTATTTTGACCTGAGATTTTAAAAAATTTTTATTAGTTCTCGAATGTGAAATAAGCTCCAAATAAATAGAAGGAAGGAACCAGTGAAAATTAAAAAACAAAACAAAACAAAACAAAACAAAAAAAACACAAACTAATGAAACTGGATACAGGAAAACAAGAACAAGAGAGAAAATTAACAAAACAAAACAAGTTCTCAAAAAATTTAACAACATTGATAAACCTCTAGCAAGACTGACAAAGATGAAATATAAAAGATGCTAATCACCAAAATTAATAATGGAAACAGGATATCATACAGACTCTGCAGCAATATCATAAAGACTCTGCAATGTAATATTAAGTGTTTTAGAGAAAGGATTTGCTAAAATCCAACACTCAGTGTTGGTAAATATTCTCAAGAAATTGGAATACATAGGAATTACATCAACCCGATACAAGAATATCTACAAAAAGGTACAACTAACATCATACTTAATTATGAAAGACTCAATTCTTTACCATTAAGATCAGGAGCAAGTCAAGGATGGATTATTCTTTTTCAGCTCAGTGCTAGAATTTCTAACCACTTAAATAATAAAAGAAAAAGCACAGATTGTAAAGAAATGAATAAAGCCAATGCATTATGCAAATATTCAGTAACCCTCTGGAGAGGATCTTGGCATATGGCAAACAGCTGACATGGACCTCAAGGCATTCTACCAACAACCAAGCAAGTGCAACATTTTGCAAGCAAATCCTCAAGCCTTCCAATGACTAGAGCACCTACAAATAATTTGAATACAATCTTATGAAAGACCTTGAATCATTGCTACCCTCCTAAAACACTTTCAGATTCCTAAACATTAGAAATCTGTGAGATGATAAATACTTGTTGCTTTAAGTATTTTAAGGTAATTTGCTACCCTGTGATAATATAACGAATTCAATGTGGAATAGTACATTTGCAGAGATTAGCTGTGTTTCTCTAAAAAATGCTAATCAATTACAAAGAGAAAAATACAGATGAAGATACAAAAACTTATTAGAATCTAGCTTAACCAGGTGACTGATGATCACATTTATTTCCTCTTTCTCTTCAACCAAATAAAATGAAGCCTCCCGAAGACAGGGAATTTGTTCTTATTCACTGACAAAAACCAAGTGCATAAAACAAAATATATACATAGTAAGTAGTCATAATATTTGATGAATAAACAAATGCATGAATGAATCAATGACAACCAAGGCACATAAGTACCCCTCTGTTATTCACAGGAACTTTAGAAATTCCTTACTTACTTAGCAAAGAAAATGTTATTTATGTACATTTTTATTAACTCTTAAAAAAACAAAAACAAAAACCCCAAAATGGAACATAGCAGTATTGTCCAGTACATTGCTGCCAATTTCTGAATCTCAGGAACAAAGTTGTCTGGAAGGAGGAAGATTTATTATATATATTTATTTTAGTTACAGCTACTCACAGCTACCCACATCTCTGATTTAGTGATTATTTTAGGAAAGGTTTTGTCTGTGAAAAGGGATTGTTATTATTCAGCTCTTCTGAAGAAATAAAAATATTTCAAATCTCTCATTACCTACAGTAACAAAGGTTATTTATTCCCTCTTCTTGTTACTTTGTGGCTGACACATGGTTCCAGCCTTTAGACAGGTTGTGACTGATACTTAAGCTTTTTATTCCAGGATCCAGGCTGAAGGAGCAGCATCTTTGAGGTGAATGCTTATTTGCAAGACATAGAAAGGAACAGAAAATTTCAATTCCTCTTAAAGCATCATTGACATGTTCTCACTTTTGCTCTCATTTCATTGACCAAATATACTGTCAAGTCTCAAGTCACTGAACTGGGAGGGCATAGTCCTCCCATAGTCCAAAGGAATGATAGTGCATATTTGCCAACATTATTATAATCAACTTTCCTGGTTTTCTCTTACCATCATGTAGACTTTCAAATCAGAGCTTTTGCTATCTATATGATACCCAGGAGGAAGAACTGGCTTTCAAGAGTTCAAGTGCTACTCATTTTCATTCTTAACCTTCTGATACAGTAAATATTAGTTCCTTGGTTTCTTCTTGTGAGATGGTGAATTTATCTCATAGCGATCACATTAAGGCCTTTGACATTGCTGATGTTTGGCCCAAAGTATTAGAATCATCTGAGAGTCCTGGATCATGGCAAAACCATAAAATTTCACACCTTAAAAAACAATCCATTGATCTGGGCATGGTGGCACACATCTGTAATCCCAGCAGTTTAGGAGGCTGAGGCAGGAGGATTGCAAGTTCAAAGCCAACCTCAGCAAAAGTGAGGCACTCAGCAACTAATGGAGACCCTGTCTCTAAATATAATACAAAAAGCAGAACTGGAGATGTGGCTCAGCCCTCAAGTGCCCCTGAGTTCAAGCCCCGGTATCCTACCCTTCAAAACAAAACAAAACAAAACAAAACAAAACAAAACAAAACAAAACAAAACAAAACAAAACAAAACAAAACAAAACAAAAACATCCATTGTACATACATACTGCTAAACTTGTGTAACAGAAGAAACCAGGAATCTATGTCTTGTTGTCCTCAGGTTCAGTTTTGTCCCAGTCAGACAAGTGTCAGTGAAATCTGCTGGTATGATACATTTTCTCAAAAACACATAGTTTTTTTCCATTACAATTCAGCTTTAGACCAGAACATTTATTTGAATTTGTTTCAGTTTTGTTTTTGGTCTCTATATGCTGTGTGCCCAGACACACACACACACACACACACACACACACACACACACAGACACAACCACACACACATTCTGCAAATTTGTAAGTTTTTTTCCTTCCAAAAATAGTTTTAAAATGTCTTTTCCCCAAACTTGATCAAATACAAATTATTTGCCGTTGTAAAATATTTGGGTTATTTAGTACATTTTTTACTACAGTACATGAACACTTTTTAAGTTAAAAAATGTTCTTTTTCAGTTGCAGATGGACATAATACCTTTAATTAAATAATGTTTCATGTGGTGCTGAGAATAGAACACATGCTGGGCAAGCACACACAGACTAAGCTACAACTGCAGCCCATTCTTTTAAATTTATTAGGTCAGCACCACTCCAGTGAAATGTTCTTTAAATTTCTGGATATTCATTATTTCTAAAATATTTTGAAACAAGATTTGACATACATATTTTTTAAATTTTCCCACATACACCTCCCTGCTATAACTGTACTATAATGAATCACCATTTCTGAATGGTCCACAGTCCTTTCTCTTTTGCCTTCAATTTAATAATAAAGCAATATTCAAATAAATCCACTTTATTACAAAAATTGTGGTGAATAAAGTCACATGATGCCTTATTATAGTGATGTGAATTTTTATTGTTTTGTTTTAAAAATAAATGTAAAAAAACTAAGTGGTTTTTGAGTCCAAATTTTTTCAGTTAAATTGAGTGTAGTAAGTCATATGGATCTATTTTGGCTAATGCCTGTCTTTAAAACTTGTCTTTACCATTTTTTTTTAATGGATAAACGTTTCATAATTAATATTTTAAATAAATCTAAATATTCTCTTAAGATATACGAAATTTATATAGTTGAAATTCATAAGCTAATAATCCAAAACGTTTTAAAATTGCATTTTTATTTTTAATGAAATATATATTTGTCAGTTATCAACATATATAAGCTATTAAGGATTTTAACGTAACCAACTTAAAGTGGAAACAACATTTTAATTGAAGTCACTTTGTACTGTCATATGATTTCTAAATTTACAGGCATATTAAAATAAATTCTATATGCTTACAAAAACCCCACTGTTGTTTGATTCTCATGAATTGTTTAGTATTTCATGATGACCTAGGGTAGTTAAAGCATATTTTGAAACATAAATTAGATCTTCATCCTACCTGGGATGTTTGCAAATTTATTATTTTGTTTACGGAAACTAAGAACAACTTTCTCTTGTGCTTTGAAATTTGATATAAATGACTATAAAAGAGACTTTGAAACTAGTTTCAAAAATAGATGGGAAGTAGTTTTCAAAAGCCTTTTGTAAGGCTACAAAATACTTGATAAATCTTGCGCCCCACAGAAACCCAAGATGTTTCAATGTGTCTTAAGCCAGTGGTTACAATAGGCAGCCATCTATTCTGTGAAGAATTGGTGGCCAGTTTTATTAATCTTCACAAATAACATATCTCATCATCTTATTTCACCACAATCTGAAAGTAAATTTTAAAGAAGAGTGGAAATAATCTTTCTAAGTAAGGAGAAATGCATTGTTTCGGAAAAGGCTTTGGGTATAAGATATGGTGATATGGAAGTCCCACTTAATTTTCAGTAGTTCTGATCACTTTGTGCTTGAAAATGTGGATTTATGTGTAACTTTAGGTTCAATTTTCTCTTCAAGTTACTTCAGTTGTCATTACTTTTGCCAATATAAACACAATTATTTCTCAAAGACATTTAATTTTCTGTATACCCAAAAGAAACTCTCACTATAAAAGTTATAATGCTCATAGAAGTAGTAGATCACAAAGGGAGAAGGAAACATTTTAAAGAACGTGAAAAACTTATAATAAAAGTGCTCTCAGATTTACTTAAAATTGAATCTCAATATGTATAAGCCTATGTTTTTAATCTATAGATACATGCATACATATTTATCATGATGTAACAGATATAGGTCCTGTAAAACAAAGAAAGAACATGATTATCTGAGAAGAATAAGATTCAAAATAAAAAGCATTAAGTCATATAAATATCAATTTATGATAAAAAGAAATACTATGTGTGTTAAAATTCTGAAAAAATTGATAGAAATGTAAATGTAGAGGGAGATTCTATCAATACTAATACACAACAGTTTAAATTTAAAGAGAGATTTAAGATGTACAATGATATTGAATTCATTTTATAGATATATACACACATTGATGCTTAAACTACAAGCATACACAGCTTGAAACTAAATTATGATTAAATGGCACAAAAAATTAGAACCAAATCCAAATGAAAGAAATTGTAATGTTTACATACACTAGATCAGCACAGTAACATAAAGAATCTAATTAAAATTTGTTTTAAAATGAAACTGATTGAGAAGTCAAAATCATTTTTTTTACAAAATAATCTGCTCAATCAACAGTCATTATATAATTTAATACAAATTATTTAGTAGACAAAAACTAAAAATGCTAAGATCTCTATTATTTGACCAAAGTTGATGTCAATGGACAATTATTTTATATTATGTTTTTTTAAAAGAAAATGAACTACTAGTTAAGAAAAGGAAACTAAAACAGATGTTTTCCAGAGTTTTTGCTTTTTCATTGTTGTACTTATAGACTACTGGACTTTGAGAAATGTTCACAAACTTCTCCAAGCCTTAGTTTCTCCTTCAGTAAAATAAGGATAGATAATACCTATCTCAAAATTTTCTTCTGAATCTTCCTAAAATATATAATAGATTATCATGAGCTGTAGTCCCACTGGGCTCTGAAACACCAGAATTTATAATTTCTCTCTGTGTTTTAGTACCCACTATTCAGTCTTCTTTCATTCCTCCTCCTTACCTTACTTCCAACCTCTAGTAACCACTATTCTACATACAGGTAAAATTTTTCATTTCTGTATATGAGAGAGAAGGTGTAGTATTTATCTTTCTCTATGTTTGGCTTATCTCACATAGCATAATGTCCTTGAGACCCATCCATTTTGCTGAAAATGACAGAATTTCATTCTTTATTTTAGCTGAAAAACATTCACTTTGAGTATGCATGCATGTGTGCATGTGTGTGTTTATATGTGTTTGTATCTCTATATCCATTTAATAGCCATTCTAACTAGAGTGAGATAATATTTCATTACAGTTTTGATTGGCATTTCCCTGATGGAGATTTGATAATCTTATGTAAATTAAGATTTTTTTATTAGAATATAGAGTGTGTGGGAAAAGAATATGGACTATTTCTAGGTATACAACAACAAACCAGCAGTAGTCACTAGTGATGTAGTTAGGTTATTTGTCACAATGATGAACTAATGAAGGGTTCTTGAAAAACAAAGGATAATGTTTACATTACTTTTAAGTTTATAAATTTTGCTTTTATAAGTATGAACTTTTTTTATAAAATCATTTTAACTAGTGGCATCCAGATGGACTTTTTCAGCATTAAAGATGTATTGTATCCATTGCTTTTTCTTTCTTTTTTTTTCTGCTATTGTGACCTATTCATCAGAAAGCATTAATTTTATTTAAAGCTGTATAATTAAGAAATTTAACAAATTGGATGATCATTTTGTATATTTTCTAATGTTTTAGACAAGTAAAATGCAAAAATATAAAATAAGTTGCTCCCGTGATAGTGTTGTTTTATAGAAAATTGGACCTAAATTCTGCTTTTCACTCTCCCAATATAAGGCTCAGAAATGTACCACAAATATTCATCCTTATCATTGGAGGAGTAAATTAGCTTTTAGGTATATTAAAAGGGCTAATAAAAATCCATTCCAAATCAAGGACCTATTGTAGATCAAAATATCACTTTCAAGGAGAATAATGTATTAATTCTCATCAGATTAACATCATATTTTTTTATGATTAAGGCACAGAATATCTTGAAACACAGTATTGTTTATTTTAACTCACCAATGGGTAGAAGAATCCATAGTTTTTGTTCAGATTAATATAGATTAATATTGACTATTAGTAACATACAGAATGTCCAATTGTTTCTGAGATCTAGTTATCCTCCAGAGGAAATTGCAATTCAAGAGACATTTTCAGAGATGTAAACATGGAAGAGAGTTGTCTGAGGAAAACATTTATCTTCTTTTAACATTTTTTTTAAACATTTGTTCTAATCAGTTATAGATGACAGCAGAAAACTCTTCGACTCATTGTTCACAAATGGAGCACAACTTTTCATTTCTCTGGTTGTACATGAAGTAGGGTCACATTATTAGTGTAATCATACATGTACCTAGGATAATGACATCCCTCTCATTCCACCATCTTTCCTATCCCCATAACCTCTCTCCTCCTTCCCTCCCCTTTACCGAATCCAAAGTTCCTCCACTTGTCCCATGCCCTCCACCCTTTTATGGATTAGCATCCACTTATCAGAGAGAATATTTAGCCTTTGCTTTTGGGGATTGGCTTACTTTGCTTAGGATGATATTCTCCACCTCCATCCATTTATCTTCAAATAAACATTTTAAGTGTGCTGTTTCTAAGTCCTCTGGGTATAGACTGAGGAGTAGGATAGCTGAGTAAAATAATGGTTCCATTTCCAGTTTTCCAAGGAATCTCCATACTGCTTTCTATATTGGTGTGGACATTCATTTATTCATCCTTTATGCATGAATTGTAGTTATTATCATTTTTCCCTTTCCATTTAACTCTTCAGTTGTTATCCTTTACCATGTTTTATTTTTCTTCATAGTATTTATTTCCATATGATACACTACCCATTCTAACTTTGTTTATTAAATTCTACACTATATTATAAGACCCATAGAAGTAGATATTCCATCTGTTTTATGGTTTGGATCTGAAATGTCTTCCCCAAATCTCATGTTTGAAAGTCTGATCCACAAAGTATCACGGTTCAGAGGTGAGGCTTTTAGTCAATCATGAAGTCTCTGACCTCATCAGTGGATTAATCCACTTGCTGTTTTAATCCATTAATAGATGAATGAACTACTGAGTGATAACTGTAGGTTGATGGGCAGTGGCCCCTTTAGTTTTCCAAAGATGAAGATGGAAATTTGAAACATTAAAATTTCTTCTGTATTCCTCTGAAGTGAAAGCAGGAGACAGAAATGATATGCTAGACATGGCAAAAACCTTGATGCAACAATTCTATATTTCTTATCTCTGCATGCCCAAATTCACTGAAAAGTATCAGATAAGCCAGATGGCAGGTGATCAAGGCCTTATTCATTGCATGATCAACTTCCTGGTTGCACATGGGGTGCATGATCACCAAGTGTCTCATTCTGATTATATATAGAAACTCCAACTCCCCTCTCTAAAATCAGTCATCAGCCAATAGCTTTAAAGGTCACTTCCACCAACACCACATAAACCCTTAAACAGCAGCAACTCAACAGCAGCCCACTCAGGACCCCTCCATTGTGGGAGTTCACTTTCTTTATATTTCAAAATAAATTCTGCTACTTTACTTTCACCCTCCATTGTCCATGGGTCTCATTCTTCACATCTGTGAGACAAAGAACCTATAGTAGGCTTTGAATAAAACTGACTTTCCTACCAATATGACTCCAAGATTGGTCGGGTATAAGGATCCAGCAATGGAGCCCACACTCTTGTCCCCATGTGATAAGTTTGACTGGTAACAGTTTGGGGAACATAAAAAAAATTTGGAGACTACACAAATTTATGTTTTCTGTGTTATAAAGCTGAATTACTTTCGATAATGTATTTTTATCATGCTATAGAATGAACTTCAATTAGAAATTGTGAAATAACTTATACATAAACTATTTAAAAGTACATATTAAATGAGATAAGGTAGAAGTGACTAATATAGAGCCTTGGATCTTTTTTTTTTTTTTTTTTTTTTGGTAGTTTCTATTTTGCTAGGATTTTGAACTGAAACTTTATGCAAATAAAATTAACCACTCAGTTCATGCTAAATTTCAGAGTGGAGGAGCATGTTTTGAAATAGGACTTCAGCTTTATTTTACTCTTCCACTTCTACCTGATAGTTAAAAGAAAAAACCTTCATTTATAGCCTTACTGAGAATATTCAATAACATCATACATCACAAGTTAATGCTAAACAATTTCATTATGGCAAGATATCTTATGTATCTCTAAGATTTTGCATCCCTTAAGATTTTATTACCCTGTCCTTTCTGTCATTTAATTCCTTTGTTAGACCTTGCCATCTCACACCTACATTTCTCTCACCCTTGTGGCCTGTTCTAAATAATTTAGAAAGAATAATTTAGTATTCCAATCTATAATTTAAGGAAGTGATGTTCTAATTTAGTCCATGCTTGGTTGTACAAGTAAGAAGATCCAGGAGTTATGGGGTTTGTTCAAGCTCTCACTACAGTAAACTTTGAACACTGCAGTTAAGAGCTTTTCCTCCTGATCCCAAACTTCAGTAACTGTAACACATATCCCAGAAATCTGTCTCAGTAATTAGCATCAGTGCACAAATGGAAAGTGCTGAAATTATGCAATGTCTGAACACTATTTATGAAAAGAATTGTGTAAGATCTCACTTTTTAAAATCTTTCACTGACTAATAATACACAGTACTCTGATTGGATACTGTCAAATATACATAAAAATAATACTTTTCAGTAGTAACTATTTTTATTTTTTTGTATGCTATACTTTGTGTAAAACTTAGTTTTTCTTTCTTTCTATTTTTTTTTTTTTTTTTTTTTGTAGTTTCAAACAGCAACTACTTTACTTCAACTCTCACGCGGCGCTTCCAGAAAAACCCCACACCGGAAATCCCTCCTCCAGCACTTTTCCATAAAACTTAGTTTTTCAAAGTGGACAAGGAGCTGGATTTCTTCAGCAGAGAGCTCGTGGATATTCAGGGTTTTCCCCTTTTCTGGGGCAGCATTGAGCATTGGGCAGCATTGAGAGTCTGACTTGGAGATCTTGAGGTCTAACGGATGACCTTCTGATCTTCACTTATCCCAAATCTGGCAAGTACTTTTCATTTGTCTATACTAGATGATGAGATAATAATCCATATTTGTAAAGTCACTGATCTTAAGATTACTGATCTTCAATTTCCCTTCTTATTCTATAGCGCTCAGTTGGAGAGAAAAATTTGTTATTGTCTTGTTTACCTTTTAAAATTCAAATGAAAATTTTAAAAATAATATTTGCATATGTGTATGTTTGAGTGATTTGGATACATATATTCTAGAATATATTGTATATATTAGAATATATTAAATACAATATTTATTAAATTTAATATTAACCTATTTTAATATATGCTTGTATGTGTTAAAATATATAGACTATTCATATACCTTTCAATGTTCAAATATTTTATTTACAAAATCAAACAATTTCTGTATTCAATACGTAACCTCAGAAAGGAGAATATAAAATGATTGAATAAGAATCAACAATTTTTTAGATCTACTTAGGATAGTCTTCTGATTCACCAAGTGATAGATGAACAGAGAGAAAGAATAGAGTTGAAACTCTCATTCAACTTATTCTTCAGTTTACTTCAGCACATAATCAATTGTTCTAATTAATAAATACTCTAAAATCAACTTTCCTTTATATTTCTACCTTCATCCTTAAAGTAAAAAGTTTTTAATAAGTATATTGGCTACTGACCTTCTTTTAAAATTATAAATATTAAGATTATTTCAAAGACACAACAAATCCTGGGAGACAGCCCAGAGTCAAGGCAGTTCTAATCTGCCCAAATCACAAACAGTGCCTGAGAACAAAGCCTTCCATTAGTAAATAAACAAATGATTGATCGTAGACATGTGGATATATAAAAAAAAAAAAAAAAAAAAAAAAGCTTGTTTTTAGCAAAGCCTCTTTGTTTTTTCACTGCTTAACACTGCTCTCTGAACAGGTCACTAAGCCCAAACTGTTTGAGACCAGAAGTACTTGTCCTTGCTGAGATAAGGCTTTAAAGAGGGAAGCCAGACACTGAGTACATATTATTTGTTTCTAGTACTGGAGGATATATTCAAAAGCAGGAAACCATTAAGTAATATTTGAAAGATGCCATTATATTAGCAGTATATCTATGAAAATTCTCTTTTAAAGTTGATTTTTTTTTCTGACATTGTAAAAACTATGTGGTTACAAATAGCTTAACCACATGCTTTCTGGTGGATTTGGTTGATTCTCACTTCCTTCACAAGCTGATGAGATCTTGTCTTAAAGTTGTTAATACATTGGAGGCTTGTTAGTTTTGTTATTAGAGATTAAAATTAATTATCTCCTTGAACTAAAAGTTTTTAATAAGTATATATGTGCTCTTTTAAATCTTGTTTTCAAAAATTATGGGAGCAAACTTTCCCAAAACATATAAAATAGCTAAAATGTCATTTCTTTTTTCAATCAAAATTTCATGGACCACAATTTTAACCATAGAAGATGAAAATGTGTTACCTTATACTTAGGAATTTAGGTCTCTCTTTCCTTAATGAATTCTGGCTTAAGCCTGAGCCAGATCAGGCAACAGAATGTTCGTTGAATTAGCTCACCTTTTTCCTTGTTTCTATAGTTGTCAGTGACAGAATACAGAAGATTTAGGGACAAGTAGAAAGGAAATGACCACACGAAAGGACTGAAAGAGGGGCCTATTTGGAGCCAATTCAAAGGTGCAAACATGTTTATCACTCTTGAAAAAAGATATGAAAAATTGTGCTCTATATGTTTAATAAGAATTGTAATGCATTCTGCTGTCATGTATTTAAAAAAATAAAATCAATTAAATAAAAAAAGAAAAATGTTGTGTTCATAGTTGAATAAATTGATTAATTTACATGAAATTTTTAGTTACCACCTCTGGTTATTCAATTTGGGAACTGTTGAACAGTTTTGCTAAAGAGGAAAACAAGGAGAATAGTTAGGAAGATAATTTTCTTCTATGTACTATAATTGGTTTTAGTGTTGACTCAATAATCTGATTATTGAATGCTACAGGCACTTAAGTAGACCAGATCCTTGCCGCAGTCTGGCTGGGCAAAATAAACCAGGGTGACAAGCAATTTGTGAAGATTGAAACAGCAGGAGCTGCTTTATTGTAGGACAGTAGAAGTATTTATACCTAACTCATTATACACAGCTTGTTTCAATTAACATCACCTAGATACATCAATTAGTCATTAAGGAATCCTCATTATCTTAATAATTACACACAGCTTAACTTAATTAACATCATCTAGATACAGCAGTCAGTCATTAAGGAATCTCCATCTTAATGGCTCACTGGTGTTACTTCTCAAACCACTCCTCCTGGCAAAGAGCCAGGTGCCATCTTGACTTGTCTGTGGCCCTCAACAGATCCTCATACACTTTAGATCCATTTCTCAAAGGACTGGTAAGATACAATACCATAGAAGTCAAAGTGACTTGATTCTTTATGCCTAATTGGGATCTAGTGTCTTCTATTTGTGGATGGAACACTGATCACCATATATGAAACTTTAAGGTTCTCTTTGTTTCATTTTTTCACCCTCCAGAAAAATTGAACATTTTTCCCTGAAATTCTCTAACATGACTAGTAATCCTTTTTATCTTAACAGGAAATGTATGAACCAATAGTCTCACTGAAGTGAGCTGCTTCTTCCACCCATTCTACTCAGAAGTATGTGCTATCATTATTACATACTGTCTCTTTAGTACCCCTGGTTTTACTTAATTTATGAATATTAATTCTGGGATTATTTTAATCAGATTGTACATCACACACACACACACAAAAAAAACATGCACACAACATATGTCTATGTTCACAATTGACAAGAATGATAAGGGAAAAGGAGTAAAAATAACACTTTTTGTTTTAGAAACTACACAATATTTCTGTTGATTACCTCAGGTGTTTTTGACAGAAGAATTTAGAGATTCTTTAATTTTTTTCTTATGAATTACTTGGATCAGTAAAATTTTTGATTTGATATATAACAACGGAGATATAAAGAAATATAAACAGAATGCCATATATTGCAGTTACTGAAATGAAATATGATATTTTCTCTGAATGGTCCTCATCACTATAGGAGTAAATTCTCCTATTTTTTTGTGATGTGTAGTGGAGTCACAGTGAAAAACAGAAAGAAGTTATACAGCTGAATTGTAAGGGTCTATAGCAGAAAAGTCAGAATTTGGTTGTGCCTTTAACATAGTATATTCCTTTCTACCCAAAGATAATATTTACATAGAGAAGATTTTGATATAGCATAGATGTTTTTTTTGTGTGTGTGGGGGATGTACCAGGGATTGAACTCAGGGGCACTTGGCCGCTGAGCCATATCCCCAGCCCTATTTGATATTTTATTTAAAGATAAGGTCTCACTAAGCTGCTTAGGTTACCTTTGAACACAGGATCCTCCTGCCCAGCCTCCTGAGCCTCTAGGATTAGAGATGTGAGCCACTGTTCCTAGCCATAGTTTTTTTAATATGTGGAATTCTTCAAGATTTAAACAGTGTTATCATTATATAAAGATAATTTAATGTTTGATACAACATAGAATCACATATACTACTAGTTAGCTGATATTTAGAAATTAAAGGAGAAAGATTATAGGAATTTTTGGTCCTGAATTATTAACATTTTAAACATCATTAGCCTTATGGCATAATCCAGTCATAAGTTTGGATATGAAAGAGCTGGAAAGGATTTCGAAATTTTGTAGTTCAATTTTTCGGTAATGTAAATGAGAAAAAGAGAAAAAGAAATGAAGGGAACATCTGGAAAACTTGACTCCACCTCCTATTGTTTCTGCTTTATTGAGATGTTAGGTGGAAAAACTTCATAAATAATTATAAAAATAATTACACCATTTTACTCACTGGCAATAAAACAATCTGACTAACTGGGATTCATTTGTTATCTCATTGGAGATTTTAGGAATACATGAATTGAGAGAGCCACATAGCCATATAAATATATCAAACCATAAAATGGTATTAATGCTTAGATAGTTTTAGATTTAATTGTAAATAACCCTTATGATTCCCCATTTATAATGCTGTTTGTTATTTTTATCCTTATAAGTGTTGAAAAGTTGAAAACATAGTCTTCTTGATTTGAAAAAACGTCTGATACCTGTTCAACTTCCCTTCTTCATTTTGAAAGAATAACTGCAAAGTAGCACATTTTAAAGAAAAATAATTCTTGTGTTACAATTTCTTTTCACTAATTATTCAGAAATACTAGATGAGAGTTTGGAACCCTTGGATAATTCATGGCAAAAATAATAATGTAGCCACTATATTTCCAAGATCAAAAGGCACCAGTGAACAATGAGGAGATAAGGATTTTATCCAATGCCCAACCCCTGAGACTCTGTCATATTTTCTGTCATGCTAAATCCTGTTAATCACTCTTCAAATGCTTTCAAACAATTGATATTCAAATAATACTAAAACTGCTTCTTTATATTTCACATAACAATAATTTGCAAATATGGATTGACAATTATATATTTCTAAAATGAATCATATTTATACTTATAACTAAATGTATATATTTCAATATATAAATACATTATTTTTTAGATTTATAATATATAAAATCAATCATATTTATAACTACATATAATTTATAGATTACAAAACTAAAAATAATTTATAATTCATAATATAGAAAATTAACTATGATTTCTACATCACATGGAATTATTCATAGATTTATAATCTATAAATTATATATAACAATAAATATTTATGAATACATCTTGGGTTTCTATTTTAATGAATATATTTGTTTAAATATAGCATTCAGAGAGAAAATTTCATGACTACTAAAGTACACAGCTTGATAAATTTTCATTTGGTGATATTTATTCAAATTATTCCTAGAAATGACCATTCTTTTGTCCACTATACTAAACAAGATTTTGGTCATCTCAAAGAATATCTACAAGAATCATATTGCAGTCAGACCTCTTTTCTTTCATTAGCTTCTGGACCAGATATGACCACATTTGTTATAGTATGGGCCCTTCTAGTATCAACCATTCCAAGACTCACTTTTGAACAATCAAGAGTTCTGCTTATATACAAAAAATCTTGATGCATCTCCAGGAAATTATATTGATGAGAAAAACAAATCCCAAAATGTAAAATACTATATGATCTATTATATAACATTCTTGAAATGGCAAACTTTCTGATGAAGAACTAATTAATGGCTGCCAGGATTTGATGAAGTAACTAGAGGATAGTAAGTAGAGCTATAAAAAGGCAACGCAAGGGATCCTGTAGTGATTGAGTAAGTCTATATTTTAACTCTAATAATATTCTTGTTTTGATATTATACTATAGTTTTGCAAGTTGTTTATAGTTTATCATAGGAGGAATGCTGGTAAAAGGAACTTTGAATCTTTGTATAATTTCCTGTGAATTATTTTAACATTTCTTAAAATTTAGCAAGATTTGGTGGTTCATATCTATAATCCCAGCAGCTCAGGAGGTTGAGGCAAGAGTATGGCAAGTTCAAACCTAGCCTCAGCAACTTAGGAAGGTCTTGAGCAACTTTAAGACTCTCAAAAAAAAAAAAAAAAAAAAAAAAAAAAAAAAAAAAAAAAAAGAGAGAGAGAGAGAAAAGAAAAAAAGAGAAAGATGTGGCTTGGGATGTGGCTCAGTGGTTAAGTGCCCCTGAGTTCAATCCCTGGTACAAAAAAAAGGACATTTTTTTTTTTTTGAAATTTATAATTATCTTAAATTTCTTATGCTTAATTGTCTTAAAATGACTTAAACTTAATTTAATAGAAAGCAGTTTAAAGCAAATGATAGTAATTAGAACTTGAAATTTTTTAAAAAAATAGTCAAATAAAATAAGCCATGAAGCCATTTAAAGGAATGCTAAGGCTTTATAAAAGAGCATGCAGAGGGGGACCCCTGAAATGAAAGGTACTAGCTAGTTACCAGGTACTCAACTATCTGTGCACATGACTCACTTGACTCTAACCCCAAGGGATATACAGAAGCGTATGCCCTTCTATTAAATGATTCATAATCCTTTAGTTTCAACAGACAAATATTAAAACAATAAACACAGAAATTGATACACTGATTTTGACTGACTCTGGTGTGGCCAAGGGCAAAACAGGGTGATGGTGGTGTTTAAAGACTTCAGAGATGGAGAACACTTGAATTGTATATAAGAAAGAGGATTTTTGCTTAACAGAAGAGACACTGAAGATGATTCTACCCCAAGTGAACAATGTTACAGAAATAGATGAAGAAACAGTGAATGAGTTTGGAAAGTGGCTAAAGATTAGCTGAAAAAAAGCAAAAGTGGATCCATAAAAGCTTGTGTCCCTTATCTTTGGAGAAACCCATACATTTGATAGTCCTAGACCTAGTGATACAATTACTCTAAAGCCCAACGATTTCCTGAATTGTAGAAATGGAAATTTGTTTACAAAAAAAATTCTACAATAAATCTATCTATATTTTCTAATTTTGTTGGTACTGCATTGCCATAATCTAAGACATCTATATTCCCTGTGGTGAAATGCTTGGATTCTACTCCTTTCTATTTCTAATTCCTGCTTAAGGAAACTAACAAAGTTCTAGGTGCTGCTTTAGAGAAGGGAGAATAGCAGAGAGTGTGAAAAAATGTTTCTAGTCCTTGAGTTCACCTTGCACAGAACCCAACATACTTCCTACAGAGTAAGTATGAGCCTGCTACAGACAATGTGGATATCACCCTGGTAGCTCAACGTTCTGTAGTAAGGATCTAAATGCTGGAGATCATCTGAGAGCACTGGGAGGAGTCCATTAGATTGGTCTTCTACCTATTGAACATGGGGGTCCAGCCCTACTTTTATTAGCACAATGCAGGCTACCATATCACAGGTGTAATAAAAGGTTAGTTCTACCCTGAGAACCTACTCCCTAATGCCACGAACTACATTAGCATTCTTTACATGCTTCTGTCTGACATCAACTGCCTGCCCATGAACTGGTTAGTGAGTACCTAGAAAATCTGTCATTTGGCTCAACCTTGCTAACACCAAGACAGAAATGATCATTCTAGCTGCATTACTGCCCTTGTCACCGGTCAACAGGGGAGTTGCTATCAGTGCAGGATGTGAAACTCTTCCCACATTCAGGTACTACGTTTGGATGAAAGGTCACATACTCAACAACTTCACCAGGTAGGGAACTTCCACCACACTTTACTGGGTTCAGTGGAAGACTGATTTTGAGTGGCACATTGTGAGATGGGACTGTTGAGTATGACTGAAGTTTTGTGGACTTTGGCTGAACAGAAGTGCTCACGTCATGGGACTAGGTGTGTAGGAGCATTCACTGTGCTCCTCCACACCTACCTGGTCCACAGGCCTTGTGCCCCAGCTTCAACATTACTAAGTTCTATTCCAATAAGCAATATAGCATCTGTCTTAAGATGCTGAAGAAGATTTGATAGGCCATGTCTCACCTCTACAACTCTGTCTCCTTTAGCTACCTCAGTGAGGCAGAAAACCATAGGTAAGCCCCCAAAACCCACCAATGAAAAGAGACCTACTGCAAGGGAAGAGCCACCTGCTGTAGGGGGCCCAGCCTTCAAACCCAATGTTCAGCCATGCTTCTTTGGTTTGTTTTTATTTATCCCTTTGGGCCAGGAGATCTCGGACATAGATCCTGCTAGGCTCTCTGTCTCAAGACCTAGAATTCCCAGAATATTGAAAATAACCCACTCATATAGTCTTTTCAAAATGGGAAGAGAGGACTGAGAGAGAGAGAAAGAAGTTATTATCTTACTCAAAAGTCACAAAGTCAAGGCAGATCTCTAGGATGTTCCTGTTTCTTTTCTTGTCATATTTGGGTAAAGCAGTGTCTGAGTGCTCAGTTAGTCTACTCAGGAAATAAAAGCAAGATATTCTCTTCTAAAGATAAAACGATAAAATATCTCTTGTTCTGATGATGACAGTCACAGTTGTGGGGCCTTAGCCTATCTCATGTTTCACATGATGACAGTATGGAATTTATTTTCTAATTACTCTGGGCTTCATTGTCTGACTTCTTTAAAGATTGTGTTTGTATGTAAACAATTCCTTTTTTATGTCTTGTATCTGAGGGCAAGATGAGTCAAATGTTTTTCTCAGTATTTGAAATTTTAGATGTTGTTTGTAGAATAACAAGTACAGGAGAAGAATACCTGTTGGCACCTGGTCATGTTACATTAATGGCTGAATGTTATTCAGTTATGTGTAAAGCAGTAAGCTAATGATTTAGCTATTGATATCCTATCAGAAGAAAGAGTTAATGTAAGCTTATTAAAGAGATTGAGTTCCTAGGAAGAAAAAAAGAACAATCTACATTCAGATTGTTCCAAAGGGAAATAATATATCCATGCTGTAAAATTGAGACTAAGTTTTTTAAGCCAGAGAAACTAAATCTTTTCCTTCTTTCCTTGGGCAAGGTTTAATATTTATTTGTTCTCAATTACATATACTTTTTTCATCCTTAAACAAATGCCTCTCAGGCAAATCATGTAAGGGATTCTCCAACATGGAATCACATTTACTACCTATTTCAAAAGTATAGTTTGTGAAGAAAACAAAAGTATTGTTTGCATCAAATTCTAAAATTTTAGAGTGCCATAATTTATGTAAAAAATTCCAAAAGTAATTTAGACTTTCTCTACTGGCAGCTTAGAATATTACAATTACCTACCTGTCATATAAAGATAATTTTTATCGGTCATATTTTCCATTATCTTTGATTTATTTAACTGTGCTCATCTATTCAAATTCAATATGTAAATAGAAAACTTATTCTTCCAGGTTAAAAAAATTTTAAAGAGAAAGCTGTCTTTATTGTTTTTAACAATAAGAAAATTACACTGCCAAATAGCAAGCAAATTAAAATACTTAATTGTGCAATGCTTTAATAAAATCTCAGATTCACTCAATGACCAAATTATAATCCATATTTCAACTATGAAAATAACAGCATATTGTATGCCCCAAAGATCTTTTTTTGGCATTGGAACATCACCTGTGCTTTTGCTTTTAAGGCATCATTGTTAATGAACCTGCACTTACCCCTGCCTATTCTGCCTATAACTATTGAGAATCATTATCATGTAAATTGCAGAAGTTTGTTACGAAGACAATGAATTATTTGTAGAATACAATCTTTCTTTATTTAGCTGTAGATAAACATATACTTTTAGTTTATTTATTTTTTATTTTTATGTGATGCTGAGGATCAAACCCAGTGCCTCACAGGTGCTAGGCAAGCACTCTACCATTTAACTACAACCTCAGCCCCCTAAGACATTCATTTTAAACAACAACAAATTTTTTTTTTTTGCTTTAATAATCTTTAGGTAAAACTACAACACTATTCTTTCATGCTATTTTTATTTTACTTGATTGTGGCAGATGTACACAGTAGAGATTTAATAATGAAGGATCTGTATTAGATGGCATGAATTGAATTTTGAACTTGTTAAAAATCTGTGTTCAGTTCTCCATTTGACTTACCTAGGTCTGGAGGTGTCCTTTGCTTCTCGTTACATTGCAGATACTCAATAATTGTGAGTATTCTACTGATGGAAATAATGCATCACAAATAATTTAAATGATTTTTTCTAATTTATAAAGTAGTGAGTTCTGTTATATAATACAACTAAATGACTTGTTCTTTTATAATAAAGAAAATAACTGTCATGAAACTTTAAAACATGAATCCCATTCAGATATTAGTGGTGCAGCTTTAAACATAGCATTCAACAAAAAGGAAAAGAAAATTATGAATGTTAGTAACCACACATCCTGGATTTTCCATAACCTTTCATTTCAGACATTTTCCATTCTTTTTTTTTTTATTTTTTTATTTTTTTATTTTTTTATTGGTTGTTCAAAAGATTACGAAGCTCATGATAAATCATCTTGCATACATTTGACTCATTTGGGTTATGAACTCCCATTTTTACCCCAAATACAAATTGCAGAATCACATTGGTTACACATTCACATTTTTACATAATGCCATATTAGTGACTGTTGTATTCTGCTACCTTTCCTATCCCCTACTATCCCCCCTCCCCTCCCCTCCTATCTTCCCTCTCTACCTCTTGTGCTGTTGTTCAATTCTCTCCCTTGTTCCCCCCCCCCCTTTCCCCTCACAACCTCTTCTATGTATTTTGTGTAACATTGAGGGTCTCCTACCATTTCCATATGTTTTCCCTTCTCTCTCCCTCTCTCTCCCCCCAATTGTCTTTGTTTAATGTTAATCTTTTCCTCACGCTCTTCCTCCCTGTTCTGTTCTTAGTTGCTCTCTTTATATCAAAGAAGACATTTGGCATTTGTTTTTTAAGAATTGGCTAGCTTCGCTTAGCATAATCTGCTCTAATGCCATCCATTTCCCTGCAAATTCTATGATTTTATCATTTTTTAGTGCTGCATAGTACTCCATTGTGTATAGATGCCACATTTTTTTTTTTTTTATCCATTCATCTATTGAAGGGCATCTAGGCTGGTTCCACAGTCTAGCTATTGTGAATTGTGCCACTATGATCATTGATGTGGCAGTATCCCTATAGTACACTCTTTTAAGATCCTCAGGGAATAGTCCGAGGAGGGCGATAGCTGGGTCAAATGGTGGATCCATTCCCAGTTTTCCCAGGAATCTCCATACTGCTTTCCATATTGGCCTTACCAATTTACAGTTCCACCAGCAGTGTACAAGTGTACCCTTTTCCCCACATCCTTGCCAACACTTATTGTTGTTTGACTTCATAATGGCTGCCACTCTTACTGGAGTGAGATGGTATCTTAGGGTGGTTTTAATTTGCATTTCTCTGACTGCTAGAGATGGTGAGCATTTTTTCATGTACTTGTTGATTGATTGTATGTCCTCCTCTATAAATTGCCTGTTCAGGTCCTTGGCCCATTTGTTGATTGGGTTATTTGTTATCTTATTGTTTAATTTTTTGAGTTCTTTGTATATTCTAGATATTAGGGCTCTATCTGAAGTGTGAGGGGTAAAAATTTGTTCCCAGGATGTAGGCTCTCTATTTATCTCTCTTATTGTTTCTCTTGCCGAGAAAAAAACTTTTTAATTTAAGTAAGTCCCATTTATTTATTCTTGTTATTAACTCTTGGGCTATGGGCGTCCTATTAAGGAATTTGGAGCCCGACCCCACAGTATGTAGATCGTAGCCAACTTTTTCTTCTATCATACGCAGTGTCTCTGATTTGATATCTAGCTCCTTGATCCATTTTGAGTTAACTTTTGTGCATGGCGAGAGAAAGGGATTCAGTTTCATTTTGTTGCATATGGATTTCCAATTTTCCCAGCACCATTTGTTGAAGATGCTGTCCTTCCTCCATTGTGTGCTTTTAGCCCCTTCATCAAATATAAGATAGTTGTAACTTTTTGGATTGGTTTCTGTGTCCTCTATTCTGTACCTTTGGTCCACTCGCCTGTTTTGGTACCAGTACCATGCTGTTTTTGTTACTATTGCTCTGTAGTAGAGTTTGAAATCTGGTATCGCTATACCGCCTGATTCACACTTCCTGCTTAGAGTTGCTTTTGCTATTCTGGGTCTTTTATTTTTCCATATGGATTTCATGATTACTTTATCTATTTCTACAAGAAATGCCATTGGGATTTTAATTGGCATCGCATTAAACCTGTAGAGAACTTTGGGTAATATTGCCATTTTGATGATGTTAGTTCTGCCTATCCATGAACAGGGTACATTTTTCCATCTTCTAAGATCTTCTTCTATTTCTCTCTTTAGGGTTCTGTAGTTTTCATTGTATCGATCTTTCACCTCTTTTGTTAGGTTGATTCCCAAGTATTTTATTTTCTTTGAGGATATTGTGAATGGAGTGGTTTTCCTCATTTCCATTTCAGAAGTTTTGTTGCTGATATACAGGAATGCCTTTGATTTATGCGTGTTGATTTTATATCATGCCACTTTGCTGAATTCATTTATTACCTCTAGCAGTTTCTTTGTAGACCCTTTTGGGTCTGTTAAATATATTATCATGTCGTCCGCAAATAGCGATAATTTAATTTCTTCTTTTCCTATTTTTATGCCTTTAATTTCTTTTGTCTGTCTAATTGCTCTGGCTAGTATTTCAAGAACTAAGTTGAATAGGAGTGGTGATAGAGGGCATCCCTGTCTTGTTCCAGATTTTAGAGGGAATGCCTTTAGTTTTTCTCCATTTAGGATGATGCTAGCCTGAGGTTTAGCTTATATAGCTTTTACAATGTTGAGGTAAATTCCTGTTATCCCTAGTTTTTCTAGTGTTTTGATCATAAAGGGATGCTGTACTTTGTCAAATGCTTTTTCCGCATCTATTGAGATGATCATATGGTTCTTGTCTTTAAGTCTATTGATGTGGTGAATAGTATTTATTGATTTCCGTATATTGAACCAGCCTTGCATCCCAGGGATGAATCCTACTTGATCATGGTGCGCAATTTTTTTGATATGCTTTTGTATTCGATTTGCCAGAATTTTATTGAGAATTTTTGCATCCAAGTTCATTAGAGATATTGGTCTGTAGTTTTCTTTCTTTGAAGTGTCTTTGTTTGGTTTCAGGATCAGGGTGATGTTGGCCTCATGGAATGAATTTGGAAGATCTCCTTCCTTTTCTATTTCTTGAAATAGCTTGAAAAGTATTGGTATTAATTCTTCTTTGAATGTTTTGTAAAACTCCGCTGTATACCCATCAGGTCCAGGGCTTTTTTGGGTTGGTAGTCTTTTGATGGCTTCTTCAATTTCTTCCTTTGTTATTGGTCTGTTTAAATTGTGTGTATCCTCCTGACTCAATCTGGGCAGATCGTATGACTTAAGAAATTTATCGATATCTTCACTATCTTCTATTTTATTAGAGTATAGTTTTTCAAAATAATTTCTAATTATCTTCTGTATTTCTGTAGTGTCTGTTGTGATGTTGCCTTTTTCATCCCGTATGTTGGTAATTTGAGTTCTCTCTCTTCTTCTCTTCGTTAGCATGGCTAAGGGCCTGTTGATCTTATTTATTTTTTCAAAGAACCAACTTTTAGTTTTTTCAATGTTTTTTTTGTTTCAATTTCATTGATTTCTGCTCTAATTTTAATTATTTCTTGTCTTTACCACATTTGCTGTTGTTTTGCTCTTCCTTTTCTAGGTTTTTGAGGTGTAGTGTGAGCTCATTTATTTGTTGGTTTTTTCTTTTTTTGAGGAAAGAACTCCAAGAAATGAATTTCCCTCTTAGAAATGCTTTCATTGTGTCCCATAGATTCCGGTATGTTGTGTTTTCATTGTCATTTGTCTCTAAGAATTTTTTTATCTCCTCCTTTATGTCTTCTGTAACCCATTGATCATTCAGTAGCATATTGTTCATTTTCCATGTGAAGTAGGATTTTTCCTTCCTTCTTTTATCATTGATTTCCAGTTTCATTCCATTATGATCAGATATGGTGCATGGTATTATCTCCACGCCTTTATATTTACTAAGAGTTGCCCTATGGCATAATATATGGTCTATCTTTGAGTAGGATCCATGTGCTGCTGAAAAGAACGTGTATCCACTTGATGATGGTTGATACATTCTATATATGTCGATTAAGTCTAGGTTATTGATTGTGCTATTGAGTTCTATAGTTTCTTTATTCACCTTTTGTCTAGAGGATCTGTCTAATGGTGAGAGCGGTGTGTTGAAGTCACCCATAATTATTGTGTTGTAGTCTATTTGACTCTTGAACTTGAGGAGAGTTTGTTTTATGAACATTGCAGCTCCATTGTTTGGTGCATACAAATTGATAATTGTTATGTCTTGTTGGTGGATGGTTCCTTTTAACAGTATATAGTGTCCTTCTTTATCCCTTTTGATTAACTTAGGTTTGAAGTTGATTTTATTCGATATGAGTATGGCCACTCCTGCTTGCTTCCGAGGGCCATGTGAGTGGTAAGATTTTTCCCAACCTTTTACCTTCAGCCTGTGTATGTCTTTTCCTATCATATGAGTCTCCTGAAGGCAGCATATTGTTGGATTTGTTTTTTTGATCCAGGTTACCAGCCTATGTTTCTTGATTGGTGAGTTTAGGCCATAACACTTAAGGTTACAATTGAAATATGACTTGTACTTCCAGTCATGCTTATTTATTTATTTATTTATTTATTTATTTATTTATTTTAGTTTGGATAGTTTTTACTTTTTGGTTATTTTCCTCCCCCTTTACTGAGATACCTGCTGCTGATAGTTTTGAGCACTATTTTTCAATTCCTCTTCTTGTAGTGTTTTGCTCAAAATGCTTTGCAGTGCTGGTTTTCTGGCTGTGAATTCTTTTAGCTTTTGTTTATCGTGAAAGATTTTAATTTCATTGTCAAATATGAAGCTTAATTTTGCTGGATACAGTATTCTTGGTTGGAATCCATTATTTTTCAGCGTTTGAAATACATTGTTTCAGGATCTTCTCGCTTTCAAAGTCTGTTTTGAAAAATCGGTCGTTAACCTAATTGGTTTACCCCTGAATGTAATCTGCCTCCTTTCTCTCGTAGCTTTTAATATTCACTCCTTGTTCTGTATGTTGGCTATCTTCATAATTATATGTCTTGGAGTTTGTCTATTATGGTTTTGAATGTTTGGGGTCCTGTAGGCTTCCAGGATTTGGCAATCTATTCCATCTTTCATCTCTGGGAAGTTTTCTAGAATTATTTCATTTAATAAGTTGTCCATTCCTTTGGTTTGATTCTCTATGCCTTCTTCTATCCCGATGACTCTCAAATTTGGTCTTTTTATGACATCCCATATCTCTTGAATAGATTGCTCGTGGGATTTAAGCATCTTTTCTGTGTTGACTATATTCTTTTCAAGTTGATAAACTTTGTCTTCATTGTCTGATGTTCTGACTTCTACTTGATCTAGTCTATTTGTAATATTCTCGTTTGAGTTTTTAATTTGGTTTATAGATACCTGCATTTCTAAGATTACTGTTTGATTTTTTTTAAAAATCTCTATCTCCTGGTAAAGTTCATGCTTTGCCATTTGAATTTATTTGTTTAATTCATTTTCAAAATATACTTTTATTGCTTGGACTTGTTGTCTCATGTTGTTCTCTAATATTCCTTTCCATCTGAGTTAGGAATGCCTTGAGTTCTTTCCCTATCCATGTTTCTGATGCTTCTAGGTCTTCCTGTAGATTTAAGCTGTCCTGCATTGTTTGTACTCCTCTTTTCCCTTGTTTTTTCATGATGTTCACGCTACTTTCCAGTTCAATTTGATTGCTGTGTTTCTGCTCTCTTCTATAAATTTGTTTTGGTTTTTTATATCTCTGTTGTCTCTCCTTTGTGTTGGTAGACTATGTCTGCTAAAGTGAATTCCGCTGGGAAGGAATTCCGACGGCCGAGCTCCAGTGACGTCACCTCTCTGCTATGGTGGGCCCCAGGCTCCTTGCCGGGGTGTCCGAATGGGGGGGTGGAACTTGACTGTCTCTGGTTGGTTTCAGCAGCCAGATGCTGTTGGCCGGGCGGTCTCCAGCCCCCCAGTCCCGCGGGCAGCTGGCGGGCGATTGGTCACTGGTAGGTGGGCGGTCTATAGCCGCCTAGTTGCGCGGACAGCAGGTGGGCTGTCACCAGCGGGCGGGTGATCCCTAGTCGTCCAGACGTGGGGTTGGTCGCCAGAGGGCGGGCGGTCTCCAGCTGCCCAGTCGCGCAGGCAGTGGGTGGATGATCTGTCGCTGGCTGCGTGCAGTCTCCAGCCGCTCAGTTGCAGGGGCAGTGGGCCAGCTGTCGCTGGTGGGCGTGCGGTCTCCAGCCACCCAGCAGCAGGGGCAATGGGCCGGCTGTCGCCTGCAGGCAGGTGGTCTCCAGCTGCCCAGGTGCAAGGGCAGCCAGCAGGTGATCGGTTGCCGGTGGTCATGCGGTTCCCAGCTGCTCAGTCACACGGGCAATGGGCCAGCTGTCCCTGGTGGGCGAGCAATCTCTAGCTGCCAAGACATAGGGGCAATGGGCCGGCTATTGCCGGCGGGCGTGCGGTTCCCAGCTGCTTAGTCGCAGGGGTTAAGGGCCAGCTGTCCATGGTGGGCAGGCAATCTCTAGCTGCCCAGTGGCGCGGTCGGTCACCGGCGCGGGGGGGGGGGGGGGGGGGGGGGGGGGGGGGGGGTGTGTGTGTGGACTCCAGCCGCCCAGACCGGAGGGCCTGGCCTCTAGTCCCCTGGTTTCTCCTGCTAGCCCTGGTTTCTCCTGCTAGACCAGATTTCCCCTGAGTGATGCCTCTCAGGTCATTTGTAGGCAGGTCAAACTGTACTCTGGGCCTGCCGTTTGTTGGGCGTGGAGGGTGGGTATTGAGAGCCCCAGCACTCTATTGTTTTGATTTTTTCCACTGCCCTTCCCCCCCCCCCCCCCCCCCCCTGCGCTGGCAATACAGGTTTTGTTTTCCCGGCTGATGGGAGGGGGAGTTGAAGGTCGGGTGTCTCTAGTTTTCCCTGGGTCTTTATGCAGGCTTGCTCTGATAATCCCTCCCCTGGAGAGCCTAGGAGAGATTTTATGCGAATTCCCCACTGTATGGGAGATGGGCTGAGTAACTCGCACCTTTTTATTGTTGCAATTGGTTGGAGAGTGGCGGTGGTTATTTTGGCTCTCCAAGATGGTGGCCTCTGATTTCCTTGGTGGATTTTCCGTTGTGGGGGATAGAACTGTACCGCTTCCTTACCTGTCTGAAATCCCGAACTCAGCCCGGGGCTCCGTGAGTGCTCAGGCGGCAGGATTCCACAGAATCTGCAGCAACGTTTCTCCCTGCTTGCTTGCTGGTCTCTTCGTCGGCTCCCCGCTGTCTGTAGCCGCTTGGCGGGCCGCGGGGATCAGTCAGCCCGGATCTCTGGTCGCACGGTTGGCTCATGTATGAGACTCAATTACCGGACCTCGGTGCTGGAAATCCTTCCTCTAGGTTTCGGTGCACCCCCAGTTTGCTGTAAGTTCCTAACAAGATTTTTTTTGTCGTTCTAGCTCATTATTCACCCGCGCAGTGGCGCGGTACATGGGGTGTGATGCACTCTATTCGCGGCCATCTTCCCCCAGCCATTTTCCATTCTTTTCCTCAAATATATGCAGGTAAATTTTAGAACAGATAGCCAGCATTTTCATTCAGAAGACAGAACTACACCAACAAGTCTTAAAATTAATCTTAATCAAAATATCACTGTTGGAATTAAAATATTAAATATTGTTCATTTATAGCACTCAGTCAAAAATTCATATCAATTGTCTGAAATATTCAATTGAATGAACTGTTCATTTTAATGCTTATCTGAAATGTTCATTTGAATGCATCTTCATAAACTTTATTAGAAAATGTAGTAATTTTACTCAAAGTGTCTCACATTTATCTCATATTACCTGTCTTATCACAAATGATAAGACAGTTGCCCATGTATAATCACATGTCACTTGTTAAAACTTAAATGAACAAATAAGAAATATATATCTAAGGTTAAGATTGTTGGTGATTGCTCAAAGTAGCTGTCCTATAATGTTTCAACGTAGGAGTAGTCACTTTTCTTGTGATATTAATTCAGCAAACTAATAATCTACTGATACATAATGTTTAATAAGGCCATTATAGTGATTATATACTTTTATAAAATGTGTAAAATATTCAATGAATATAGTGACAAAACTTGATTGTGTGTGTGTGTGTGTGTGTGTGAATGTGTGTGTACATATGAACAAACTCCTAGGTAATACCTTGGGATATTTACTGCCTAAGCAGAAATCAAAGAAAAGCTAGACAATTCTTTCATGCAAAATCCTACTTTGTCCAGACTCTAAATCAACATATTACAAAGTAGAAATTGTTACTAAAGAAGTTAAGGAATATTTGCCAGGTTATAATAGCAAAGTAACAAAGAACAGGATAGAAACTTTCTTTAGTTCTGATCTTCAACCCTTAATCTCTAATATAATTGGCAAAAAGTAGCACAAATGGGAAAGTGAAAGTAATTTAAAAATGAGTTCTGGAAACATAAAGGGTGGTTGAGTGTACGTTGGAAAGAAAGACTCATGAATGTCTTGCATGGGTGAGGGGTGAGTGAAATGCATCATCCTGTTTTCTCTGTTTTGATCCTTGTGGATTTTCAGTGCACTCAGCCTGGCTCATAAAGTTACAGCTCTTCAGGAAAGATTCAAGATGATACCAATAATAGTAATATGCCTCCCAGCTGTATGGGCAGAGTTCTGACTCCTTGTTCTGTGTTTATTTTCTAGCTAAAATTTTTTAATTATTTTATGACTACATGGAGTTATTTGCAGGGTGTATATTAAGCCAACTATGTCTCTTATAATACTGTACTACAGCCAGGTGATGTGGAATTAATCATAAACTCATTTCTTCATTTCTTAAAAAATAAACAAATTTTAATCCTGGATCTCAAGACACTTAGTATAAATTTTGGAAAGGTCAATAGCTATAATGTATAGCATCACCTTAATTTTAGTAAAACCAAAATATAATCATATTTTATCTTTCAAAAGAAAAAAAAAGATGCATTTCATTTCCTCCAAGAAAGGTTTTTATTTATTATTTGTTTGTTTATTTCTTGTGGTTCAGGGGATCAAGCCCAGCGCCTTAGGCATGGTACACAAGTGCTGTATCATTGGGCTACTCCCAAGCTAAGTTATTATTTATTTTTATATCAAATAGTTAAAACCAACCATTTAAGACTAGTCATTCCTTGATGTGTTTACATTATCCACTTGTGAAAAAAAATTTTCAAAAGTATTATGAATATAACTTCTTATAAAAGAATAAATGAATACAATTATCTGCCAAAACACTTTGGGTAAAAATCCAGAAATTAGATAGAGGCAAGACAGTATAAAAATATTCTAAAAACTTGTTCAGCCATGATGTTTTAATTTCTAAAGATTTTTTAAAAATCGTTATATTGTATTTTATTTATTGATATTTATACAAAGACCTTCACAATGTAAGAGCTACACCACTGTATACTTGCTTTTTCAAACTTCTTCCAAGCAATGTATTGAATAGGAACCCTTGCCCTACTACCCACTTCATCAGGTTGAGATTAGATGAGGATCTAATCTTTAAAATATTTAGACCATCCATTCATTATTAGTAGGTTATCTACTGAGGGTTTTATATTAAAATATGCAAAAATCATGGGGTGAAAATATGCATGATGATAATTAAAATTTTATGTGATTAAAATTTAGAGCCCTTTTCCTCACCAATGCAGATACAACCAGCAAACATGCATTACTATTGCTTTAAATTTGCCTTAAGAATATAATTTCATAAAAGCATTAAGTAATAGTTCCTTTCTTACAAAAATTTTTCTATTATAAAGAAATAACAAAAACTAAAATGTATCTTTAATATCAGGCTCTCATTGCATGTAACAGTCTATGAAAAAAATAAAAGGAAAATGGCAACTTGGGGAGATATTCCATTAACAGAAGAAAAAATATAAATGTCTTTTATGTACACATGGCTATCACAATAACGTATATGTTTCAGTAGTAAAACAAGAATGGATTAATAGCAGCTTTCTCGATACCCCCTAAAAATTATTATTAGAATAATATAAGTCAATCCAGCTTGAATGTAACTAAAAAAAGCCACCTAAAACAATTTGATGAAAAAAATTTTTAAGATCATACACCACCACAAATTCACCTTTATCAAATATTGATCACTGTGATGGATAAAGGTATGTTGATATTCCGCTGATGTGAATTTAAATTAGTACAGATTTCTCCAAGTATATTTCACTTGGTTTAATAATTTTGCTTTTAAAAATTATTCCAAAGTAACAAATAATTTTTTATAATAGTAGCAAAATTCATCTTAAAATCAGTGTGTATATTACATTACATTATTTTTGGGTTATAAAAGAGTATGTAAAGAAATTTTGGAAAAAGTATTCTAAATATCCCCAAATAATTATGAATAAATTGGCAATGTCTTTTAAAAACAAAACACCCTTGAAATTTTTTTCTTAAGAATCTGTAAATAAAATTGCTGATATAAAAGACATTTCAGGGCTTCCTGACTTCCCTGGGCCTACCTAAGTTTAACTACTTGTCAATGGCTTGGTGCTTGTCATTGTAACTAAATCTACATTGAATGCCATTAATCAAAGAATTCCTTTCAGCAACTGAACTAAAAGGAAACTTATAGGTACCTGAAGTAGTGGAAGACAAGAGTATATTTCTGGGCCCCAAATTTCCCCCCTTCACACACACTACTAGCTTCTACTTTACTCCTTCTCTGTTTTATATGAGTCAGTCAACACTAAAAAATAAATAAATAAATAAAAAAGTTGAGAGGTTATGGAAATAATTAGGGTGACAAAAAGCACCATGGTATCTCTATTTCTGTTCTCCAAACAAACAAATAAATATTCATCTTTAGTGTATCTTCAGTACACTTGCTCTTTCCAACATATTGGAAACTCATGTTTCTTTTAGATGAAAACATAACGTACAGCACAAACACTTTTCATTATGATTGAAATTATTACAAGACATTCTTGGTAGTGAGGCAAAACATTTTGATCCACTGACCCTTCATGTGTTTTCCTGCTGAGTTTCTCTTAGACCCTTTGTATCCTGTGGGGAAGTTCAAATCTAACCAAACTTGGCCTGAGCTGACTTCTAGTCACCACCCTCCTCCATTTCCTTTCCTAGGCTTCCTGGTTTTGCCAGCTGTGGAGACAGCAGGGCCCTGGTGTGGTGTGTGTGTGTGTGTGTGTGTGTGTGTGTGTGTGTGTGTAGTTCAAACTCTTCACGTTGTAACTGCATGTGGAGTCGCTGACTGCTATCACTGACTGCTGTGTTGGATCTGTCCTTAGACTTGTTTATCTTTCTGAAGTCTCAGGGCCACCACTGACTCCAAGGACTCATCACAGTAAGTACCACTAACTGCAAACAAAACTGAACAAGGAAGTTAAATTATAAGGTAAAATTTGCTTTTTGATGTGTTTTCTTAAAGATTCTGTCCTACATTTACAGAGCATTGTGCCCATTAGAACAATTTCTGTTTTTATCAGTTTCATAATTTGAACATTTTCTTGTGATTCTTATTTTTCCCATGGGATATTCAGTACTGCTGTTTATGCTACGTAAAATCTCTCAAGCTTTCAATATTCACTTTTATTTTTTCTGGGTTCACTGGGATACTTCCGTAGTGTTGCCAGGATTGGGGATCTTCTTTTGACACTTCAAGGTACTTTCAGATAAAGAAATCCTATTCAAGTCCTCAATTTTCTTCTCCCATCTTCCCTTCACATACATGCACACATGTGTTAACACACGCATACACACAGACATACCACTTTAAAGCACATTCCAGAATACAGAATATGCTTTTTTCTATGTTTATTTCAGGAGCTGGAATTGGATATGGATCTAATAGAGTTGAATTTTGTTAGAATTAAATGAGTGGAAATAAGTGTCTTTTTATAAAGAATTATTTATATTTAATGGCCAATGATTCAGTTTCTTCTAAGAGCAGTATTGTTTTTCATTTTCTCTTTTAATCCATTAATCTTTAAGTCAATCTTAGACATTTTAATTTTTCAGCCTATGGCTTAAGTTGAACAGGAAGACTTTATATGTCATGTAGAATATTCTTCACAACCACAAAAATTGCCTGCCACTTTCCTGTAGGTTTAAAAGGTTTTTACAACATAATTTTTATATTTTAGTGAAAACCATCCTCCTGCACATCTGGCCAATGACACTAGTCATCCTAGGTTTCCCAGCCCCCTCCCCTCTGTATGGCTCTTTCCCTATAATTCTGAACTCTTCATCAGCCACTGGATCAGGGTGAGCAATGCTAACTCATGTCTAATCCCCTGGAGCTTCCTGAATTGGCCACACCCACATCCCAGATGTGACTGGTATGTGTCAGAACTGGCCTCCTCACTGTGTTTTGTTACTCATTCCATCTTTCTCTGGCAACATTTTTCTAACATGAACAGCTTGAACTTTTAGTCAGAGAGGAATTGCTTTGTTGAAAAATGCCATTACAAGTTGTGAACACCCTTATTTGAATGAGATAGACTCCAGACAATGTTTAACTGTGGGTTGGGCCCATGGTCTGTGCAGAATGATCAAGTTAACAGACTAAAGTCCATTCATGGGTTGTCACCCTTTCTCTGTCTTTGAGCAGACACTCCAAAGCTCTGGTTATTTAACTGTCTACAAAATGAAAGATTCGCCTTCAGAGTGGATAAGAATTAGGGAGAAAAAAAAAATGCATGTTGACAAAAATCAAGGCAATGTATTTTCTGGGAAGTATTGAATTCATTTTGATAAACCATTTATACACACCCTACACTGTCAGAGAGTAAGTTAAAGGTGGTTTAAAGACTCCTCTAAAGTTTTAAGAGAATAGAGATTATCTGAAGATCTTATTAAAATTTAAATTCTGGTTCTAGATTGGGACCTGGGACTCCACAGTTATAACAAACTCAGATGGGACCAATAGCACATGGTGCTTACATGTGGACTGTAGTAAATAATAATTGTTAATTAATGTGATAAATATAAAGCAACGGTACCAAATAAAAATGAAAAATTGAAAAAATAATGGCAAAATCACTCAGATTTAATAGAAACTATAAGCTCACAATTCCATGAAGCTCAGTATAGCTAAAGTTTATACTTGTGTACAAACACACACACACACACACACACACACACACACAAATAACCATATCAAGAAACACCAAATTCAGTTGTGCAAAACCAGTGATAAGGAAAACAATCTTAGAAGCAAATAGAGAAAACACATGCATTACCTACAGAGCAAGGGTAAGAATGATAATAGACTTTCTGAAAGGAAAAGTGAGGTACAAAGTACAAGTTAATGATCAGTAAGAGATTTGTTCTGCTCTAAATCCAGATTTTTAGTATAATTCTGTGAAACATGATTTTAATTGAAAATAAGATATGTAGTTCTATATCTTTCCAAAGTTTCTGTTAAAGACCTTTGTTCTGCTTGTCACTAAGCCAGTTGCTGCTGTTGCAATTTGTGGCCTTATGCTCACAAAAATGCTCTTTGTATTTAGATCTTTGTGTACTCAGTGTGCTAAAGGCCAATTTTATTTTCTGTTATATTGCATTTTCTCCAGGATGACATTTCTCACTCAGATTCTGATGTCTATTCTCTTTATTTCTCCATGATTTAACTGTTAGTAGGAAGTCTACTAAGTATATATATGTACAACTTTCCACAAAAATGATTTCCCCAAGTGATGTCCTGCGAAAAAATCTGAAGATGGTCCATGGCTGCCCCATGGTTTATGCTTTTGCACACAACTGGGAAAGGATTGAACAGTTCCGCAGCAGGCCAGATGACATTGTGATAGCCACTTACCCCAAATCAGGTGAGCTCTGCAGCCTGACTGATGTAGGTCTGACTTCAATTTTTGTTTTCTGGAATCAACTTCTTTGTAAAATTATCATCCTAAGTAAAGTTAACATTCCTATCCATTAGTGCCACCTTCTACTTCCAGTGTATTAAATGGACATTGTCATATAGAAATGGAAACCAGGATTAAGTTTCTAATAAAATGTAGTAAGAACACAAGCTTCTACTTTTACTCCCTGGAATTAAGTGCTGATTATAAAAATATTGCTTTTTCCCCACAGGTACCACTTGGATTAGTGAAATCTTGGACATGGTTCTAAATGATGGAGATGTTGAAAAATGTAAGCGAAATGTTATTACTGCTAAAGTTCCCATGCTGGAAATGGCTGTTCCTGGAATGAGAATGTCAGGTAAATTTAAGTCACCTGGTGATTATAATTTTGTAATATTATTTACATAGCATATGTATTATTATATCTGTAATGGTCCATTTCAAGAATCAAGTAGATTTGGTAGCAAGAAATGAAAGTTTGCAAGCCATATGATAAGTGAGGCATATAAAAAAAACTTGTTTAGTCCATTTCATATCCAGGTATGATACCAAAGATGATATTATTTGATTGAAGTAAATAACTGAAAATTTGGTTAATAATATAAATAACACTTCTTATGTTTTATTGACTTTTATTGTGTAGAATTTGGCAGACTAGAGCAAAAACTCTAAATTTAAGACATTTCTATAATTACATCAATAAGCAAAGAAGTACCATCCCTGTTTTAGGAAGAGAATTTATTATTTATAAAACTAATTTTTCATTTCAAAAATATTTATTGGGTATTTCTAAAGTACTTCATTTTGCTGTTAATCAGATACAAAATGAATATTAATTATATATTCTATTCCTGGGAAGCTTACAATAATACTGTGATATTTTAAAAGTCAATACATTAACAATATATCCATATTAATAGCCTTACAAAGTATCAGATATTAGGAAATGGAAAGATAGGAGAGTTTCCTTTAGGTTAGATGTTAGGGGCAGCTACTGGGAATTAAGACTCAAAGCCATGCACACAGTCAGAAAAAGCACATTCCAGGAAGATAAAACCTTAGGCATGAGGTCCTTGATACAGAAAAGACTCTGGTGTAGGACACGGACTAAAACATGACCAATAAAAGAGGGGAAAGGGGCATGTAAAGCAAACAGAGATTAAGCAAAGACAAATTGTGTAAGGCTTGTGATTCTTAATGCGTTATTCAATTTTATTCTAAACATAGTGCAAAAGACACAAAAGTGTTTTAAGCAAGGAAGAGCTTATAGAGCTTTGTTATTTTTATTATTTAAAATGCAATGATTCCACTGGCTATTGTGAGGACATGGAACTGAGGATTCAAGACAAGACATATGTTGTTCTTATAGTATTGATGAACTGTGTAAGAAATGTAAGGGACATAAAAGAATCAAGGGTGATTCACAGAGTTTTATTTTGAAAAACCAAGTGGACTATGGAATAATTTACTAGTAGAGAAAATATTTGGTGAGGAATACATCTGGATGTAAGACTGTTAATAATTCGTCTTTGAAATGGTTGGTTTGAGATGACACTGGAAATTTTAAATGACGAATTAAAATTATAGTATTTGGAACATGCTGAAATATATGCATTAGGCCACTCTCAGGATTATTGGGCATGGGAAGCCATGCTATTGCCCAAGGAAAGCCAGAGAAAAAACTTGAGAAGAGCAGAACTCTGTGGAAACCACCAAGATGTGGAGGCTTGGTACAGGGATAGGAGTTGTCAAAAGACATAGAAAAGAAATAGTCATTTACCTAAGAGGCAATGAAAGAGCATGGTGTCCTACAGACATCACAGAAAGGTAGCTGAAGGGAAGCTTGGCTCTCTCAAGTGCTGTTGGAAACCAGAGATAAGAAAATGGATGGTGGTAAACCTGCTTATTATGAATGTCAAGAGCAGAATCCAAATCTTCTCCCATAAAGAATGTATATGCCTCAGCAGACAGGCTGGACTGATTAATTCCATAGGCAGACAGGGATCAACTGGGAAGGTGTCAGTCCTTGGTGTGGTTGTCTGTAGGCTGAAGAAAAACTGCTAAGGCTTGGAACTGAAGGATTATGCTGGGGAAGTAACCAAAATGATTTCCCAAGTGGGGTAAGACTTCAAATTCATAGGAAAGTATAAAATGAAACAGTGATTGAGCCAAATAATCTGAGACAAGGGATCAAGGGTCATTGGTATGAAGCAGTGTTTGGATTTGAGGCAAGCTGGGTAGGGCTGCCAGAGAGGGAATAGTTGTTCCACCAGGAAATGAAGGTAAACTCTGGCCCACAGATTTACTCTGCATCCTAAATGGGGACACTTGTGATACTTCTTAACAATCATATTTATGGATATAAATGGCTCATTTAAAGAGACTCATATGGTGAAATGATGATTCAACAGAGAAGGCAAAGCAATTGTTCAGGAACACTCAGGGAAGAACCTGGAAAAACAGATATTGGAAAAACTTCATAAAAGAAACAGAGATAAATTCATGGACATTCAGAAGTAGTGAATTATGGATATTACAATTTTTCATTTCTCTATGCTAGGGAAATTGACAATAGCTACCAGATTAAAAGTATAATAAAATCCCCAATTGAGGTTTTTTTTCCTTAATTTTTAACTTTAATTAATTAATTTATTTTTATGTGGTGCTGAGGATCAAATCCAGGGCCTCACACATGCTAGGCAAGTGCTCTGCCACTGAGCCACAACCCCAGCCCACTGGCTGAGTTTTATAGATCTATAATTAATTGGTTTTCCGATAAAATACAAGAAACTCAATTAAACTGAAAATTCGGAGAACTGACTCTTATTGCATGGGAGATATTTATTCTAAAAAGTATCTTTTTTATCTGGAATTAAAATTTAACTAGGCATTTTGCTTCTGCCAATCCTATTTTTATTGATGTAAGAAGGTTCTTATTGATGCTAATCATGTGCTGTTCTCTCTGCTGTACTGGACATCACTTGGTGAAGGAAACAAGTATCTACCTGCTCTGCTGGAGTCTCCATTTTATTGTGTGTGTTTGGGGTGAGGATGGGAAGGAGGTATGGGAATAGACAGTAAACAAGGAAGTAAACAAACACATATATGTGTCATATGGAACATCTGAAGAGTGTTATAACGGTAACTGAGAGACAACATATATAATAAATTATTGCAAACAACAGAAACCATTATTATTTTCAATGGGTAAGTCAGATACAGTTTTTTGTGTGTAGAACTCCCTATGCAAAATGTGGCAAGATTATGTAGGATAAACAGGTAATTTAGAAGATTGAATATAAATATTATTGTGTAAAACAATAAAAGGATGCATAGGACTTTAAGATTTACTGGATGAGAGACTTGAAGAAGGAGATACGATAAACTTTTAAATTGCTAAAGTGGGAATTACAATCCCTCAATTTGAAGAAGGGGGAAATGAAACATAGAGATATTTTTAAAATATCTCACAATGAATAAGAGATAGTCAGGATTTTAACACAGGAAGGATAGTGTCATGTTGTAAACTCTTAATTATTACACAATACTACCTCTTGGAATACAGAGAAATGTCTGTAATTGGTACAACATTTAACTACATGATATGCTGCTCAAAAGCCTCTTGAAAAATTGGCTGGGAAGATAAGGGAATGCAGGCTCCTTGGAGACTCTAATTTTTCTAAATACCAAACTAAAATTCCCCAGGTATAGAACAATTAGAGAAGAATCCATCACCTCGTCTCCTGAAGACACATCTACCAATTGACCTCCTTCCTAAGTCTTTCTGGGAGAACAATTGCAAGGTATTCTCTTGACTGCAAGCTGATTTTAGAGTGTGACCCTGTCTCTCTACCCATTCATATAGTAAGAAAATGGCCAGATGTTTAATTGACTTGTGACCATTAGCACTGAGCTGCATGAGGAGTTGTTTCAATTAAAAAAAAATTAGTGTAAGCTTTCATACCTAATGTATCTAAACTTGAGTAGCAACATAATCCTAACCTCAAGACAGGGTTATTACTTTTATTCCTCTTCTGTCCCTAGATATTATGACCTTCTACAAAAACTTAGCATGAGAGTGCTAGTTCTTATTTGTATGGTAAAATTTTTCAGTGTACATTTATTTGTGCCTGCATATTTGCTTTGGGGTAAGTTTTAAATTTCAAATTCAATTCTTCAATATAATCAATATAGATTACAGATTATAAATTATAGACTATAGATAATGATACCCCTATAAACTGACTTTAATGCCTGTCCTTGCTTTCCACTGCAGTCATCTTTTTCAACCTGTCGTGTGCTTCCAGGTACTTAAGTGGTAGAGTTTAGGGCCCCAAAGTCTCACAATTTGTTATTTTCAAATTGGTTGGTATTATTTGTGCTCCCTAAAGGTGTCATGGTTTCTTTGTAGACCACAGAGTTAAGGGAGGCAGAAACTAACAAGGTTTTTCCAAAGCATACAGATGTCTGAGGTTCTCATTTCATACAAGCATTGCCCTACTAGAAAAAATCAATTAAACTGATTCTATATTTGAGGTGTTGATGAAAAAACATTATGGTCCCAGAATTTCTAGGAGAAAACCTACTCTGCCATTTTAATTACCTATAGTTTTTATATTTTATTTTTGGTAAAAATACCTTCCATTTCATTTTCTTTTTCCTTCCTCCTGAAGATGATTTGTCTTGCTCGAAATGCCAAGGATGTTGCGGTATCATTTTACCATTTTGACTTAATGAATAATTTTCAACCCTTTCCTGGAACATGGGAAGAATATCTGGAGAAATTTATGACTGGAGATGGTAAGTAGGCCTTAGCTTATAATTTATAATTTTTAAAAATTTTAAACAATACTATTAACCATTACTGTTATGACTTTTTCATTCAAAAAAAAAAAAATTTCAAGTCAGTACATTCAAATCCAGGAGAAATGCATTCAAATTTTATTTTAGAAAGTTAAATGAAATATATCTAACATTTTACTCTGACATTCAATTTATAAACTTGATACGAATCATTGGTATAATGAAAGTATTTTAGAATCCTTTCTCAGTTGCTAGAAATCCATTCTCATTCTCTGCTCACAATAAATATTGTTTAACTTACCCAAATCACTAGTTAGATCTGTTTTAAGTTTTAAGTTTAAGCTTGAATTGTATTTATAATAGTCAGATATATAATGTGAACAATGTGTGTAAAAATAGTTTCCTTCCTTGTGAGGTAGAGTGTAATTTATTAGCAGTCAATGTATTTTTATTTGAAATGTTTCCTTTGTATTTCACATTTTAAAAAATTTAATTGCTTATACATGTAAAAATATCTAATTTTACCTTTTAAAATTTGATTTTATATTCTCAGTTCCAATGATCACCAAGTTCCACAAAATGTCTTCACAATTTAACTTATTGTTCAGAAAAAAATTGATTTAATAAATGCTTATGGAAATAGACTTTTTTCCCCCTGGTTTTAGTGGCCTATGGTTCATGGTTTAATCATGTGAAGTGCTGGTGGAAGAAAAAGGAAGAACATCCAATACTTTTCTTGTACTATGAAGATATGAAAGAGGTAAAAGTGGTAGATATTTATTCTGGATAACATCCCTGCCCTGTCCAAGGATATAAAGATTAATGTTTACTTTTAAAATTAATCTATCAAGTCCAAAATAATATCATTGCTTTTCTATCTCCTATATCTGCTTATCCATCTTTATACCATCATTAATAACATTCTAATTATAAAATCAATGACTTATATTCATTATTCTTGTCTCTTCATTACTATGTTTCTTTTGACCATCCTTTCTTTTCAAATTTTTCTTCTAAATTTACATTTACCCAGATTTTGCACTAATGAGTAGCCTTTGGATACTGTCCATCAACTCAAGTTTTTTTTTAATTGTTTGCTACATTTTGAGCAATCATTCCATGTTCACTTTTTCCATGAATATTTATGTCACTCTCCAACATACAAATAGACAATGCAGTTTAGTAAATTCTAACTCATCATTCTCAACTTCAGCTTAACTTTCCCCAAATCTTTCTAGACACATCCACATAGGCTTAAATGCTTCCAAAAGAAGTTACAAAGATAAGTTTATGTCATTAACAACTGAAAATGTTTCACGTTTCATATTTTGTTCATTTTATCCTTAATATTTAATGAATAATTTAGGTCTTGATATCTTTGCACCTTTGAATCAATCATTCTTTTTTTCTTTTTTCTTTTTTTCCTTTTTAGAGGTGCTCAGATTAAACCCATGGCTAAGCATGCTAGGCAAATACTCTACCACTGAGCTCTGGAATCTACTATTTCTTAAGAGTTTATGACCAACAAAGTTGGGCATAATCAGTTAGTTTTCAAAGTGAACATATTTTGAATTGTTAATGTTTAATTACTGTAAAAATTAAGGAGAATGCACCCAACCAACTATAAATTTCCTTCAATATTTAGAGTCAACCCATAAGAAAATTATAAATGTGTATTTTTTTACATTATGATAGTCATTTACACACTTTTCATTTCCTTGGATGTGTGTTTTACCCACTGATAGAATCCAAAGGAGGAAATCAAGAAGATTACTAGATTTCTAGAGAAGAACCTAAATGATGAGGTCTTGGATAAGATCATCCATCACACCTCATTTGAAGTGATGAAGGACAATCCTCTGGTGAATTACACACACCTGCCCACTATAGTAATGGATCACAGCAAATCCCCTTTCATGCGTAAAGGTAAATTCTTTGTTCATTTTAATTTTCTGTTTTACTTTCTTCTGGAGGATTATCTCTATGACCTCTTCTGCATTACTTAGCCTCTTTAGGCTTCAGTTCTTCATCTGTAAAAATAGGACACTAATATTTACCTAGCACCAAAATTTGCTCAATCAGAGTCAACATTATTAAATGAAGCAATGTGTGAAAGCTCTTTGTAGAAAACATTAAATATCTGAAGAATATTTCCCGTTATTTACTATTCTGTTAAGTGAGAGTGATTTTTTGCCAATTGTGATATAATTCCAAGTTTGTCATTCTTACTTCTTCAATTCTTTGTCTATATTGGCATAGGCCCCTTTCCACTCCTCAATGATATATGAATTTTACTCAGTTACAGAACTCTGTTCTTTACAGTCACCAGTTCATTTAGACAATAGTGATAAATTTACTAAGGAGATTCACCAAAAGAAAGCATTTTTTGGATGCTATGACTTCTCCAATTTCAACAATAAAGAGTATGCCTCTCTATTAATGGGTCAGTTTTTGTATCTCCTCCAGTGGTGACACAGAACAAACATTTGTGGTTAGATAGATCTAAAGCATATATCCAGGCTATGCATTTGCTAAAATCTATGACATTTAATACTTTAAGTCCCCCACCAAAACTATGCCTACCTCACTGACAGAATGGGGAAAATATTAAAATCTGTGGCTCAAGCTTTGTGGAAAGATTGTAGCAAATGAAATGAAAGCATTTAGGACATTTTCTAAACTACACATAAAGAAGTAATAAATATTATGAGTCGGGGCTATGATTGTGGCTCAGCTATAGAGTGCTCACCTAGTGTGTGGGAGGCCCTGGGTTTGCTCCTCAGCACCACATAAAAAATAAATAAATAAAATAAAGATATTGTGTCCAGTTACAACCAAAAAATAAATAAATAAATATTATGAGTCTACATAGTTCAAGATTCATTCATTCACTCTTTCATGTATTCACTCAAAAATTCACATACAGTAAAAGCTCTTTTTGAATACCTATTTGCAGCACTATTATCTAGGCCATTTAGGGATAAATTACACAAACATTTGCTTCACAGAGCTAATGATGGGGTATAAGAATCATAAAATTGAATGCTGAAATGGGTATAGGACACAGGAGTCAGTCACGCCCATCTTGAAGGCTACTTCATGGAAAAATCAATGTCCTCATTTAGTGGCACAACAGACACCATAATCGGGAGTGGACAGATGATATCCAATGTCCCAGATTGCAACAAAACAAATATCTGGCCTTTAGTTAATGTTTAGTTTATTTAAAAAATTATTACAAAGTGTTTGTGTATATTGCATAATTTATTCACAGATCAGAAGACCCCTATAATGCTTAATGTACAACATTTTATTTCTTAAATTTGTGTTCTCTGTTTTTAATGACATCTTTGAAGATGCACTACCCAAAATGTGTCTGTGTTGATCTTTATGTACATTACAAAGAGCTACTGACATCTGGTGAACATAAAATAAAGTATAATAACCAAGGAAACAACCTTGTTTAGGAGGACTTTTTCATTTAGAGAACTTAGAAGTTTTATTAAAGTATCATGAATTAGCATAATTTGTAATTCAATGTGGTATAGTTAATATTTTATAAAATGGGAAAAGTATTATTCCAATAACATTTGTCGCACATTAACAGTTCGTTCATTTAAAAAATTAATTTTTATAACCATCCAAGTATGAGAAATTAAATGTAAATTTATACCCCTCCATTTTATTTTTGAAAAGATGTTCAGGGATGCTATATGTGTGATTTTATTATTATTGTTTTTACCAAAACTGCAAAAAAAAAGTGCAAACCTGGTGAAAACAAGTATATTCCCCATTATCACATGTTCACTTATAAATATTAGGAAACTATACTCATCAGCTTTCTGTTTCATAGTTTTTTGAGCTAATGAATCTTCTTTGTACATTTTCTCAAAGTAACTAAGGAAACATACTATGCCCTCACTATTGATCCAGAGGATTCAGTGATAACCCCATGACCCAGAACAGTCAGAAAAAGAAAAAGAATCTCTCTCAGCTAAAAAATGTACTTCCATGTATTTGTATAAGAAAATCAGCCCTTCTAACTTTTTAAAGGTTAGACTGTGTGTTTAGTCATAAGTCACATTTACAGATGAGAGAAAATGTCTAACTTTTTAAGGAAATGACATTTTAAAGTTTCATATACAAGAAAAGTCTTTTCTTAAGGCTTCTAATCTTTCCTTTGGTACATGTTAGGTTTTTCTTCATAATGGATGTATTTTTATCTTTCATATGTTTTCTTGTTTTTATTTTTTCATTTTTAGGGGTTACTGGTGACTGGAAAAATTACTTTACAGTGGCCCAGAATGAGAAATTTGATGCCCTTTATAAAAAAGAAATGTCTGGAACTACACTTCAATTTCGCACAGAGATTTAAACTGTAACTTGAAGAAATAAAAGATGATCCGTAGTTTTTAGAAACAAGGAAGTTATGACTTGGCTGAGCAATCAAATGATTATAGAGAAGAAAAAGCATATTTTAAAACTTTGAATTTTTCAGCATCATTAATCAGGCTTCAGTTTGTTCCTCTGCCTCTGAGATTCCTAATTCCCCAAAGCCTATCATTCCTGTTTTGTAGGCTAATCCTGCCTTTTCCTAGATTAGACCAGATAAGACAGTATTTACCCTCCTCAGTCTTCCTATCTTATGACTACTGTTTGCAACCTGACACTATATTTCCTGCCTCTACTGGTTTCCTTTGATGAATTATTGACCCAGGACACTGTGTTCCACTGCTATTTACCTGGTGGGGTGTGTCAAACTCTTCCTGAAGTCATAGCTCATCTTCCTCTATTTGGATAACACAGTTCATGTTCCAGATCCTATAATTTTTTTTTGTACCTTATTTAATGTCCAGGTCTCCAAAGGGCAAAGACCTATATTTTTCTCACTGAGGTCTCCCCTGGGGACTGGAGGTTGTCTCTGAGAGACTACTGTGAGGGCCAGGACCTGCTTCCTGTGGAGAGTCCTCTTCTTTCAGCAGAACCTTTTCAATTTCCATTGATCATACATTGCCAGGCTCTGGTCACTTTGATCTTTCTCCGAATAGATTTGGATTCCCTAATAGCACCCAAGATAAGGGTATAGCTGCAAATGAAAATTTCCCAGTCTGTTGTCCAAGGAAAACTAGTCTGAATCTCACTCTGCCCTCCTGACCCAGGATCCCTACTACCTACTATCCCACACTATGGCTACGTGCTTGGACTCTCTGATAGACGTTTCCAGGAATTTTCATATCTCAACTCTGGTTCTTCCATGCATGTAGCTATGCCTCTATCCATGTGCAGCAAGAACTTTTACCTGAAGTTCATATCAGCATGTGCCAAATTAAACCCAAAGCCACAGTTCCTAAACTGAAGCTCATTAGGGTGCTCTGGGCTGATCCAGGAGTTAGAACTTTAAATGCATTGCAGATCCCCTGAGGCATAATACAGATATCAGTAGGTTGCAGTTTTGCAAATATATGCTCTCAGTCTGGAATAGTTGGAAAAACTCCTTCAGCCTGTAACTACACTCCTTTTCAATCTCAGCAGAAGAGTAATGTAGTATTAAATGCAAATCTCCCAGAAATGATTGCCTCTGATTCTGGAAATATTTGCTTCTATACATTTACAGTGTATATTATAAATTATTTCAGAATAAGCAACTTATGTTCACACTCTTTAGAAACATATTTTGAAGGAGTTAAACCTATAAATTATGAATACCAGCTTTCTGGAATATTGTTTTTAAGAAGGAAGTAAAGTAAGCCAATCATGTGTCTATTTATTTGTTATCTTTACTAACAATGAGTAAATGTTGCCTGAATACATATGGGATTCTGCTACTATAGTCTGTTACTGGGGAAAAAATATCTAAACTAGACTTTAATCTTTGTAATAGGTTGACTGCACTAACTAATTTCACCAGCAGAATATAATAATTCCCACTTTCCCTAGTTTTCCTCTTTGGAATAAGTTTCTCACTGGACTTGATTCAATAGCAACAACAAAATACTGTAAGATTAAACTATTCTCCAGATATTTTTCTGTGCATTGAATATGATGTACAAAAAAAATTAGATTCCCTTTACTCTTTTGTGAGTTACTGCCTCTTCTTCATTCCTTAGTCTATGATTCAAACATCCATTCAGATTCCCTCACTCTTAAGCTCACTCTCAACACCATACAGTGAGACTCCTACTAGATTTCAGTTTCAGAAGTGCTTTATATCTTTTGAAAACATACAAAAAATTGCCACCAAATTAATTTTTCTAAAACAATGTTTTCATCTCTATTTCTCATTCAGTTTCTAAATAAGACACAGTTATATTGACCTTGTACTAATCTTTTTTTTCCTAACTGATGCCCCATGACATAAGGACAGTAATAACAAATGTCTGGCAATTCAAGAAGACAACAAAGCCAAGTGAAGTGGTGCATAAATAAAATATAAATAATAGGACTTTAGATGTGGCTGAGTGGTTAAGTGCCTGCTGAGTTCAATTCATAGTAATAAAAACAAGAAAAAATTCAATGAACAGCTTAAATATTTTTTTCATCAGAGTACAATTAGGCCCTCACTTCCCAAAGGAAAATGATATCTATTTCATTTCACTCCATCCTATTCTCATGAGATCTGGTCTAACTCGTCCTACCCATACCATTTAATCTCTTTTCCCACTGACCTAGAGAACTTGTCTCTAAATAAAGTGAAAAGGGTCAGTGTTGTGGCTCAGTGGTAGAGTGCCCCTGCATTCAATCCCCAGTACCATAAAAATAAACAAATTAATTTATTAATTAAAAATGCCAAGGAAATGCTTTCCAAAGTAGCTGAATATAAAGATAGCCTCAATACCAAATTTCCCTTTATTCCTACCTGGTTTGGTGTCTGCATAGTTGTTTCTAGAGAAGGTCTGGATAGGAAAGTTTACTTTTTTAGTTATAAAATCAATGAAAATCTCCTGCAATCAAAAGGAAAATATATTTGTAATTTTCCCCCTAAGAAGGCAGATTAATTGATATAGGAATATTTTGCTAAGCTTTACAAGATGCAAATGTTACCTTGGGTTTTAATTTTTCCTCTACCATATTCATTATACCACCTCTCCACTTTTAGACAGTATTGGTAAATTATATTAAATAGACAATCATCTTCTCTTGCTCCTCAATATTGAGTGCATGAGTACTCAGAGTAAGAGACTGAAAATGGCCAAGCAGGGATAAACAGAATTTGAAAAGGATGGAAAGAAAATCAATCACTTAATTTAATGAAAGTGACTTTTTCTGTGTTTCTGGGTGTTTACAATTGTTTCTTTATAGGTTTTGTATACATCTGGTTAAATTAAAACCTATTACTATTATCTTTTGTGTTGGTATTATGAAAAATTAACTTTTAATACAAAGTTTTATATTAACTTTCTTATAGTATGTCTACTATTCACTATTTGTATAAAGTTCTGCTCATATCTCAATTTAAATTTTATATCTTTCAATTTCCTGTATGTACTCACTTGTACTTTGTAATATTCTTCCAAATATACATTTAAATGAACTAAAACTAAAGATGAATTATGTCTTCCTTTCCAATATTTACAAGACTAGTTACCCTCTTTGTCTAATTTTATTGTTTGTAGTTCTAAAATTATTTTTACAATTGTAATGAAGATAATTCCATTTTTGTCTTATTTTAAAATTTCATAGAAATGATTCTAAGATTTCCTTGTAACACTAATTTATAAGTCATTTGAAGAAAATTAATTTCTCTTTTATTGAATGCATTATTTTTCAATATAGAATTGAGTGTTAGATTTCATCAACTTCCTTTTCCCCATGGAATTAAATAGACAAATTTATTTTTAGTCCTATTGGTATGCACATTTTAGTAATGGGCTTCCTGTTAATGAATACTAACTTAAATTTAATCTATTTTTAACAATAGTTTTGGAATATATTATTAATAGTTGGCTTAAGGTTTGTTTTGTTTTATTTTGGGGTTTTAAATTTTTGTTTGTTTTGTTTGGAGTGAAAGATAAGTGAAAGGAATTTGCTAGCATCAAGTAGGAAAAAGACAAAGGCTATGTTCTCTTCAGTTATTTACCAGTCATAGTCTAATAGATCTTATTGTATTTGACCAGTGAGAATATTATCGATTGTTGCATTCAAAATTCATAGAAAATAATAAATAAGATAAAGTTTTTAAAATTATGCTTCAATCACATTATGGTTAAGCATGTAGATTTTGTAGTCGGAAAGCCTACATCCAAATCCTAACTGAATCATTAAATCTTTTGGTTACATGGGTAAGGTAGATAAACTTTCTATGTCCTAGATTGTTTTTGTGGGAAAATGTAAATAATAATATTACCTAATTGAAAAGCTGTGGTAAAATTAAGTTACTTAATTTACAAAAAGTACTGAAAATAGCACATGGAAGTGTTCCATAAATGTTAAAGCATAGAAAAATTAAAAGTGTAATGGAATGCAATGAAAATTCATATTGAAAAAAAGTAAAGTGTATGAAATTGATCATAGGAGAAGACAATTGTTCATGAGGCTGTTAAATAAGAGGAGCTCCTTGAGAGTGCATTGTACCATAGACTGCAGTATGGTTGTCATAACTGCTCCCGCTCTGACTCTAAGCTGGGCTAGTGAACTTATTTGACCTAATAGAACTCTACAGAGGTAAAATGTGACTTCAAAGTACACTCCCTAAGAAGCTTTGCAGATATCTCTCTCACTATCTTAGATTAGTGCTAAGGTCCAAGCTACAGGCGGCTCTTCACAGGACAGTATCAGAACACTGTTACAAGAGTGTGAGCAGCAGACACTATCAATGACATCTTAGACAATCTAAGTAGAGTTAATTGGTTAGGATTTTATTTACCTCTCTCTCTCTCTCTCTTTCTTTATACCAGGGATTGAACTCAGGGACCACAAACCCAGCCTGCTGTTTATTTTTATTTTGAGACAGGGTCTCACTAAGTTGTTCAGGGCCTCACTAAGTTGCAGAGGCTGGCTTTGAATTTTCAACCTTCCTACTTCAGCCTTGCAAGTCACTGGGATTATAGGCATGGGGCACCTCACCTAGCTGATTCGGATTTTCTAGAGATGTAGAACCAACATGGTGTGTTTGTGTGTGTGTATGCGTGTACTTAGTTGACTCACAAAACTGGTAGCCAGTAAAATGATTGTTGTTTGAAGTTACTAAGTTTTGTGATGAAATTTTCATAGTGATAAATTATACGCATGGGAAAACATAACTCTTAAAATGATAAGAATATATTTGATAAGAATTTGTCAAGTACATTTTAAATACTGATAAGCAATATTACTGTCTTGTAAATCAGCTTATTTGTAAACCTTGATATTGGAGATACTTTAGCCTCTTCATGATAAGCAATAAATATTGCTGTGTCATTGGACTAGGGTCAAATGGATCATTTCCATGGAAAACTCCTTCAACTTCAACAATTTTCTTGCTAGATAGATAATTAGGTGAATTTTCCTACAAATCTGTGAGGGAGTATGAGTAGGAGGATGTCGCAAGCTGTGCTGTTAATAATTACACAGAGGCAGATTTTCTTTAATGCAAGCATATATTGTATCACACCAATCATCAAACATAAACAATTAATGCAAAAAGTGTTGGGTGTGCTGAAGCACCCCAACTAATATTTAATGCACACTAATTACCATTACAAGCAAATCACATAATCCTAGGGCAATCCCAAGCCCCTTAACAGAGGCTAAGTGACTTCCCTTAGCAAAAGAGCAGACATTGTTGTTGTTGTTGTCATTGTCCAGTGGTTCTCTCCAGCCAATGGTTGGACGTCAGGGAATGATGGAGTCATCTGAGGATGGATATCAAGGTGGCCAGTCTCACTGATGTCCTAGAAGCAGCCTCTTTGATGTGGTGGACAAGCGATTTAAATATAACCAAGTTGGTGGTGCACATTGGTGATTGGTTACACCCAGTGAAAGTCAATGTCCATTGCTTATGTCCAGTGAGATGTTGTAATTGCAATAGGGCATGTTCTTTGCACATGTCCATGGAACTGTGCTTCCTATCGATTGTAACCAGTCATTGTTAAGTATGCCTATGGCTAATGCCCCTTACAACTCCTTATCAGTTGCAACCAGCGTCTCTATGGTTGCTGTTCTTTATGGCCAGCAACTTAGTGAGTCCCAGCATGTCCCAACATGTCTATGGCAGATGCTCTTTACAGAGGAATAGTTCCCTTTTCCATCTAGAAACTTATTAGAATCATTAGGAGTCGTTAGGTCTAGTGTGTCAACTTTCATCATGTTTTCCTTATTTGGAGTCTCTTGTCAAATTGGACATCACCCTTCTCAATGTTTTCAAAATTAATGTCTTGAATCATTCTAAGTTGAACATTTAACTATTTATAGCAAATAAAACTCCTCGATGACAAAACAAACTGTCTTTTACATTATAGTCTATATATTTGAATTGAGATTTGCTGCTTTTTTCCCACCCTGCCTTTGATTTTTTTTTTCCCTTGTGGTTCTGGGGATTTAATCCAGAGCCTATCACATACAAGTGCTCTACCATTGTGCTACATTCTAGCCCCAAACTAACTATGTATGTATTCATATATGTATGTAAGTATGTATGTATTTATTTTTTGTGTGTGGTGCTGGGATTGAACCCCAGGCTCTTGTGTATGTGAGGCGAGCACTCTACCAACTGAACTATATTCCCAGCTCTAACTATTTTAAAAATCAAAGTTACCAAAGAAAATCTGTTGGGTTAAAATTAATACATATTACTGAATGAGTTTATTACTTGGACACATTATGATAAAATGATTCAAAATAATAATGTAAATCAAATATACATACATACTCTCACATATGCTGGCATTTTGGCAGGAAAAACATTGACTTTGAAGCCATATTTTATGACAAAGATCATAAAAAAATAGGGTATGATCTAACAGATTTGTAGTGAAAAATATAGGGATGAAACAAATTATCACTCATGCTGTTTTCCAGGTATGAAGACAAAAGAAAAATCTATTATAAACTGTCCAAAAACTCAGAAGTTTTAATCTGACATCTCATGTTGAAATATTTTCTTGAAGATCCATTCTACTAACTGATAATTAAATTATGCCAGCAATTGAATAACATAGATCATTTTATACAACATGCATCAATTCTCTTTTGTCTAGTTTGAACTTGCACTTCATGAATCAACAAAAATATTTGCAGTCAGGTTTGTGCAATCCAAGTAGACTTTAACTGGAAGAGCTGTGTGGTGACTCCTTAGTATCCTCTCCAGGATCACCATGCAAAGAGTGTTTCTAAAAACTGCTTCCTATTTAGAATCTATATGACATTTATTGTCACATTTGTTTACCAATAAATACTGATGTTCTGCCCAAGTACTTAATTATAATTAAACATGACATATTTGGGACCCTATGCCAAAAGACATATGAACTTAATTTATTCTATTTTGCATTTAAACACAAAGCTGGGCATGGTGGCACATGTCTGTACTCCCAACAACTGGGAGGCTGTGACAGGAGAAATTCATGTTTGAAGCCTCAGCAAGTTAGCAAGACCCTGTCTCAAAATTTAAAAACACAATAGTTGAGGAGCATTGGGGATGTGACTTAGTTAAGCACCTCAAAATTAAATAAAACATCTTACAAAAAAATGATAAATTCTTTCCCAAGGATATTGCAAAATGAAAGTGTGTAATCTTAAAACATTATTTATTTAATGATCTAAAAGACTACCTTTAAGTTGGGAATGGTGGTGCATACCTGTAATCCAGTGTCTCTGGAGGCTGAGGCAAAAGGATCTTGAGTTCAAAGTCAGTCTCAGCAACTTAATGAGACCCTAAGCAACTCAGCAAGAACTTGTCTCTAAACAAAATACAAAAAAGGCTGGGGATGTGGCTCAGTGGTTAAATACCCTTGAACTCAATCCTGGATACTAAATAAGTAAATAAATAAAAATAATAACCTTTTAAAATAAAAGAAAAATCAATAAAATCATTCACTCTCATCATTATAGAGTTCAGATAAATGCCTAGAATAATCACATTTCATTAAAAATTATTTTATAGTTAAGAATAAAAAATAGTAATTTTATATTGCATGATTTAGAGAGATTGGCATATATGTCTTAATAATGATTCCAATATTAATAATCATTTTCAGCTATTATTTCAGATATACCAATAATAGATAGTAAAGGCAATATTCAATGCAAATAGTTTCCAGAGAACCAATAGAAGAATATACCTTTAACAAGAGATTAGTAAACTTCATACTGTAATTGGGAGCATTGCTAAGTGTAAACAAAATCTGTTTAATCTTTTCTTCATTGAGGACCACATTACTCATCATATCACTTTTATCCTGCTAGGATTTATTTAAGTTGAATTTCTTCCTGATGACAAATTAGAACTACTAAAGTTCCTGCTGCAAACCTAAGGTAAGAAATTTGTAAACCTCATGAAAATCAATATAGAATGTACATTTGGACTTATTCTATCTTTTCTTCTAAAACAAATATCAATCATTATAAGCTTTTGAGTTAATATTTGGTTTATTTCATTGCTTCCACTTTAAAACTTTTAAGTTCTATTCTGAAATAATTTGCAGGGGTTTTCTACCCAGGTTTTATATCTCAAAATTAATTGTTAGTTGTCAAAGGAAATGCATTATAAAGCATTAAACTGGGAGTCTTGGTCCAAGTGTGAACTCATCGTTTTCTTTAAACATTCATCTTATACCCCTAGTTCCTTCTAGTGGAGAGTTAATTTATTCCTTCATTAGGTAATAGAAAGTTAATTAACAAGTAAAATTTAATCTGATATATGGTAAAGGGAGGATGAGTCTCAAAAATTACCTCCATGATCTTTATGAAGATACTTGTAGAAGGGAATGCAAGATGTCAGCCATTTAGGGTACTTCATTTCCTTAATATTGTGTAATGAATTTTTAATATTCATATTATTTAAGAATTCATGTACTTTAAAATATATGAAGTAAGTTTTAAAGACAAGTTTATTTAATAAAGGGAAAGGAAACAAAGCTTTTCTAAAGAAAATTCTGTTATAAAAACAATAACCAATTTTGATAACATAAATACCATTCTTGCTCCTTTTGTGATCAATTAGGCAAAGTACATCTTTTATTTTCATTATCTATAGTAAAAATATTTGAATATTCTTTCTCTCAAATATTTGAACTTTCTTCCTGAACTCATAAGGTTTCATAAACACATGAGTCATATTTTTAATCATACCCTTTTCAAATTTTCAAAAATTTTCTGGAAAGAGCAGATTAGTTTTTCATGATCACAAGTTCACACCCTCACTTGTGACAAAATATTTTATAGCTTCTTAGAATATTTTTCAATATTTCTACCTAATTCAAGAACACAAATGTTTAGTTTTCTACCTAATTCAAGAACACAAATCAATGTAAAAATTTAACAACCATAGTTTGAGAAATTTGTTAATACTGATCATGTTTCTGAGATGTTTAAACAAATATCAAAGTTTTCATAGGGCATAATATGGCTTGCCTTTATAAACTCTGCTCATTATACACAACCAGGTGCTTCATACTTCAAAGTAATTATCAAATTCATTTTACTCATGATGTTTCTATCCTCTGCTCCTCCTATATTCCCCTCCGAAAAGCTGGCAGCAATCCCTATCCTATATAACTCTGAATATTTTACCTGTGTCATTTCATCTAAAGACACTTGTCACTTTCTCTGTGTAGAACAAGATGAAGGAATTACAGAGGAAGATAATCAATTTTAAATATCTCTTTATTTCAGGCACTATATTTGTTACTTAATAAATATAATTTTATTTACATACATAATTATATGGTGAGTGTATTATTTTACATAGTAATTTGTGATCTTATTGTATAGTTACACATGTTTTGTATATTTAAATATAGCATTTGTTTTTTATTGTATTACTTGTTACATATTACAGTCTCTTCAATTGTCTTTTAAATTACTATCTTATAGATGAGAACACTAAGTTTCATAAATGTTATGAAGAATAACATTAAGCTATGTTCTTTACCTTAACTAATCCTAAAATATAAATTATTTTTATAATATGCTGACTAAAATATACTATGTTGATTTTTGTTATGGTTATGTATGTCCTTCTCTTATGTTGAATTGATAGACCATAAAATAAATGTGAGAAAGATCCATTATATTCATCTTCTACCTTGTAGGGAATGTTGTGTGTAATAAGTAACAAAAAACAAACAAACAAACAAACAAAACACACACACACACACATACACACATAGGAATTGAATACTATACCATATTTTAATTGAATACTGAAATTGATTTTTTACTAGTAAGTGAAATGAATAAAACAGTAACAGTGAATCCCAGTCAATTGTTCATTCTAGTGGACAATGACCATTATTTCAAAGTCTTCTATCATGTGACTGTGGAGCAAGCAGACATCAGCAGGAACACCATACAATCTTTTGCAGAGAACTTTAAGTTGAAATCCATTCAAAGGAATTGTATGATCACTTTGCTAAACTTTAAACAATACTTTGCTAAAGGTTATGGCTTGCTCTCTCTGTTTATCCACAAACACAGGCATATACATGCACATGTGTATAGATGCAAGATAGTTGTTATTCACCCAGACCACCTTTACTTTTTTCTGGTACCTGGGATTGAACTGGGGAGTTCTCTACCATTGAGTCATATCCTCACCCCTGTTTTTATTTTTTACTTTGAGAGAGGGCCTTGCTAAATTGCTGAGGCTGGCCTCAGCCTCCTGGATAGCTGAGATTATAGACATGCATAACTGCACTCAGTAGACTAGTTAGCTTTTGAAGAACACTTTTGGTAAAGTGTGCTTCCATCACTAATTCTCTTCGAGTAGACTGCATTCACTAGCACCATATTCCATTGTTTCCTGAATATATTACTTGCACATATTTTATTCATTTAATTATGTTTCTCAGTGATTAACAAAATAATTTCTCAAACTATTAGAATAGTAGCAAATATTACACTTACTATATGTACTTCACATTTTTATAATATTCTTCATAATAATCGTACCTGTTAATACTATTATAATAATGTTCAGTTATTGCTAATGAAATTATATGATCTATTAAATATTTTTTAAAAACCCATACAACATTAGCATCCATTCAAGTCTGAGTGAATTCTGGTCCTATCTGAGGTGACAGTAAGTAATCCCAAGTATACAGTTGAGATATACATGGGCTTCCATTTAATGGGAAGAAATGAACAATTATAAGGTACAAAAAAAGGGCCAAAGGATCAGGTTCAAGAGAAGGATCAGAGAACAGGAATTATAACTCGAACCAGAGCAAACATTTGAAAGGTAAGACACATTGCTCCCAAACGTGTAATACCCATAAAATTTGGAGCTAATACTTCTAATATCATTCAGCAGAGAGATTGTTCTTATAGGTATCAATGTTGGATTAATATTGAGAAATATCACTGTCTTTCCCTTTTGTTTGAAAATCAGATAAATTCATTTGCCTCAAGTCTTCCGCATCATCCACATCATGTTCAACAAAATTCTGCTGTTGTCTCTTCAAATAAGTCTCCTAGGAACCACGCTTGGCGGGAACATTCTGATCTGGCCAATGGAAGGTAGTCACTGGCTAAATATTAAGATAATCATAGACGAGCTAATTACAAAACAGCATAATGTGACTGTTCTAGTTGCCTCTGGTGCACTTTTCATCACCCCATCAGTAAGCCCATCTCTGAAATTTGAAAGCTATAAAGTACCCTTCAGCAAAGAAACTGTAGAAGGATTGATCAAGAATTTTGTTTTGACGTGGCTGGAACATAGACCATCTCCTTCAACCATTTGGAGATTCTATCAGGAAATGACCAAAGTCATAAAAGACTTCCATAAGGTGTCCAGAAATATTTGTGATGGTGTTCTTAAAAATGAAAAGCTGATGGAAAAGCTGAAGAGAGGCAATTTTGAAGTTCTGGTGTCAGATCCAGTATTTCCTTGTGGTGATATAGTAGCTTTAAAACTGGGAATTCCATTTATTTATTCTTTGAGGTTTTCTCCAGCCTCAACAGTGGAAAAGCACTGTGGTAAAGTTCCATACCCTCCTTCCTATGTTCCTGCTATTTTATCAGAACTCTCCGACAGAATGTCTTTTGCTGACAGAGTAAGGAATTTTATTTCCTACCATCTACAGGACTACATGTTTGAAACTCTTTGGAAATCATGGGATTCCTACTATAGTAATGCTTTAGGTATGTAATTTTTTTTTGCTTTAAGATTTGAATGTGAACAAGCAGAGACTTGAGTCAACTCTTCTTTATGTCCCTATACTATTGTTTCACAGTTCTATATATTGATGTACTATTACTATCACTTGATATCAGGAAAGAAGATAAAAGACATTGCACAGGCATTGTGGCACATGCCTATAATCTTAGCTACACAAAGGCCCAGGTGGTGGATCACAAATTCAAGGCGTGCCTCAGCAACTTAGCAAGACCCTGTCTCAGAATAAAAAATAATAAGGGCTGGGAGTGTAGCTCAATGTAGAGCACCTCTGGGTTCAATCCTCCATACCATGTACAACACACACACAAAAAATATTTGCAATATAAATTACGTAGATAATATATACATGACACAGAAAAAAAAGAAGGGAGAGAATATATGACAGGAAGAGAATAAAATTCTGAAAAACTTAATAATGCAATACATAAAGAAAATTTTAGACCATAAATATTAGTTTTCCTGCAAAGTAAGTGTGGAGAAGGAAACTGTGCCCAGTGTTGGAGACTTCAAATGGCATTGGGCATTACTGATAATTTACTATTTCTGAGGTCAAAATGTGAGGTGGATAGACATGTAAAAAAAAAAAAAAACATGCTAATCAACATCAACACAAGAAAGAATGAACTAGTTGGGTGCAATGGCACATACCTGTAATCTCAGTTCCTCAAGAAGCTGAGGCAGGCAGATCACAAATTTAAAGCCAAAGTGGGCAACTTCATGAGACTCTGTCTCCAAATGAAAAACAAAAAAGGCCTGGGGAGGTAGCTAAGTGGTAAAATGCCCCTGAGTAAAAAAAAAAAAAAAAAAAAAAAAAAGAATTGACCGAAACAATTCAATAAGTATTTTTGAAGTATCTTCAATATTATGCTTAGTACTTCTGTTTGTGTCTAATAAGCAATTGGGAACTGTTTAAAATGATATTTTGATTGTGACTAGATTTTTATTTTATATAAAATACCTGTACAGATATGGAAACAGAATAGAGAACTTGAGGCTAAGTTATAACATCACCCAGGAAAGAGACAGTGAGGGCATGTGTTAAGAAAGTGACTTACAGTGGAAGAGCATTTATCTGGGATGCATGAGGTCCAGGGTTCAACTCCCAGCACCACAAAAACTAAGTAAATAACTATCCCTTGTTATTATTTGGTTTCCTACTACAAATGGTCCTTGATATGAGGTATCTCCCAAAAGCTCATGTGTGAGACAAAGAAAGACAAAGTGTGCCTGTGTGCCTGTAGTATGCTGTTTTTAATGCCCTTTGGGTATAGACCAAGGAGTGGGATAGCTGGGTCAAATGGTGGGTTTCATTCCTAGTTTTCCAGGGAATCTCCATACTGCTTTCCAATGCTGCACCATTTTGCAGTCCCACCAGCAATGTATGAGTGTACCTTTTCCCCCACACCCTCACCAACACTTATTGTTGTTTGTATTCTTAATAGCTGCTATTCTGACTGGAATGAGATGAAATCTTAGAGTAGTTTTGATTTGTGTTTCTCTAATTGCTAGAGATGCTCAACATTTTTTCATATATTTGTTGATTGATTATATATCCTCTTCTGAGAAGTTTCTATTCAGTTCTTTGTCCCATTTATGGATTGGGTTATTTGGGTTTTTGGTGTTTAGCATTTTGAGTTCTGTATTTACCTTAGAGATTAGTGCTCTATCAGATGTGCAATTGGTAAAAATTTGCTCCCATTCTGTAGGCTCTCTATTCACCTCACTGATTATTTCTTTTGCTGAGGAGAAGCTTTTTAGTTTGAACCCATCCCATTTATTAATTCTCGATTTTAATTTGTGTGCTATAGGAGTCTTATTAAGGAAGTAGGGGCCCAATCCAATATGATGGAGATTTAGGCCTACTTTTTCTTTTATTAGACTCAGGGTCTCTGGTTTAATTCCTAGGTCCTTGATTGACTTTGATTTGAGTTTTGTGCATGGTGAGAGATAAGGGTTTAATTTCATTTTGTTGCATATGGATTTCCAGTTTTCCTAGCACCATTTGTTGAAAAGGCTATATTTTCTCCAATGTATGGGTTTTTTGGGCACCTTTGTCTAATATAAGATAACTGTAATTACATGGGTTAGTCTCTTTGTCCTCTATTCTATACCATTGTTGCCAATACCATGATGTTTTTGTTACTATTGCTCTGTAGTATAGTTTAAGGTATGGTCTGGTGATGCCACCTGCTTCACTCTTCCTGCTAAGAATTGCTTTAGCTATTCAGGGTCTCTTATTTTTCCAGATGAATTTCATGACTGCTTTTTCTATTTCTATGAGAAATGTTAGCAGGATTTTGATTGGAATTGCATTAAATCTGTATAATGCTTTTGGTAGTATGGTCATTTTGATAATATTAATTCTGCCTATCTGAGAACAAGGGAGATCTTTTGATCTTCTAAGGTCTTCTTTAATTTCTTTCTTTAGTGTTCTGTAGTTTTCATTGTAGAGGACTTTTACCTCTTTCGTTAGGTTGATTCCCAAGTTATTTTTTTTTTTGCTTGTTTGTTTTGTTTTATTTATTCACAGATACACAGAAATGCCTTTGATTTATGGGTGTTGATCTTATATCCTGCTACTTTGCCAAATTCATTTACTAGTTCTAGAAGTTTTCTTTGAAATGTTTTGGGTCTTCTAGGTAGAGAATCTCATATCATTGAAAAATAGTGTTAATTTTAGTTCTTCTTTTCCTAGTGTATCCCCTTAATTTATTTTGTATGTTTAATTATTCTGGGCAGTTTTTCAGAACTATGTTAAATAGAAGTGGTAAAAGAGGGCACCCTGTCTTGTTCCAGATTTTAAAGGGAATACTTTTAATTTTCTCTATTTAGAATGATGTTGGCCTTGGGCTTAGCATAGATAGCTTTTACAATGTTGAGATATGTTCCTGTTATCCCTAGTTTTTCTAGTGTTTTGAACATGAAGGAGTACTGTATTTGTCGAACACTTTTTCTGCATCTATTGAGATGTTCATATCATTCTTATATTTAAGTCAATTGATGTGATGAATTACATTTATTGATTTCTGTATGTTGCACCAAACTTGCATCTGTGGGGTGAACCCTACTTGATCATGGTGCATGATCTTTTTGATATGTTTTTGTATTAAATTTGCCAGAATTTTATTGAGAATTTTTGCATCTATGTTCATTAGAGATGTTGGTCTGAAGTTTTCTTTCTTTGATGTGTCTTTGCCTGGTTTTGGAAACAGGGTGATATTGGCCTCATAAAATGAGTTTTGAAGTGATCCCTCTTTTTCTGTTTCCTAAAATAAATTAAAGAGTATTGGTATTAGCTCTTCTTTAAAGGTCTTTTAGAATTCGGCTGTGTATTACGCCTTCCTAGCCGCAGGGATTACCGGCATATGCCATCATGCCCAGCTTGGTTTATTTTATTTCTAAGAGAATTCTAAAAGGACTAAATTAATTAATCCATGATGGAATTTTAGAATAAAATCTGAGAGATACTAACCATTCAATTAGTGTAAGCTTTTTTTTTTTAGGTCTAATTAATTAAAACCAATGGCTAATTAATGAGAATTATTAAGAGGGATGAAGAAGAAATTAAAATTGATTCAATATTTTTGACTTCAGTAAGTGATAAATGGTGCAAATAACTCAGGATGTGAATATAAGAGAGAGAAAATTCAAGAAAAGAAATAACACATTTAATTTTGTACATGTTGCTGGACACAGTGGTGCCTGTTTATGATCTCAGTAACTGGGGAGGCTGAGGTAGGAGAATTGCAAGTTCAAGGCCAGCCTGGGCAACTTAACAGGTCCCTGAGACTGTCTCAGTGAGACCCTGAGATTCTGTCACTGGAATGGAGACCAGTGGTGGAATGTTTACCTAATGTGTGTGAGACCTAGGTTCCATCCCTAAATTAACAACAACTAAAATAAAAAATGTAAATAAATGTTGTGCATGTGATACTTATGGGAATATTTGGTGAAATCCAATAAGCAATTGTTAGGTGGGGTGAAATCTGAAGAAATGTAATGGGTTAGAGATTTAAGTATTATCTGTATAATAATGGTACATATGCACTTTATCTCTCTAATGGTAGCTTTGTTGCCATGTTTTCCACTTTCCTGTTAATGTGCAGTTTGCTTCCTAGTTTTCTATTTTCATACATAGCACATTTCTGAAGTTGTTCACTCTCAAATGATTTGAAGCCAAGAAGTGGGCTTAATCATGTTTATTATAAACCTGATTATCTTCTCAGCCAATAATAGGTATTTCACACTCCATAATTATAGGTCATACTTTGGACAATCTTTGCCACAGCCCGGCTGGCTGGGCAAAATAACCGGGGGGTGACGAGCAACTGTGTAGGTTGATACAGCAGGAATGGGAGCTGTTTATTGTAGGACAACAGAGGTATTTATACATTCCACACAGCTTATCTTAATTAACATAAACTAGATACAGCAGTCAACCAATAAGAAATCTCCACACTTAATGGCTCTCTGGCGCCACCTCACAAACCACTCCCCCTGGCAAAATACCAGGCGCCATCCTGACTTGTTTACAGACTCTAACAAATCTTAATGTTATATATTTACTGTTTTATTTTGATTTCATGATAAACCTGGTAAGCACAGACCTAATCAAAATGTTTCTCACTTTTGTTAAGTTGTATACAGTATTTTACGTAATGTTAGGAAGAGAAAATTTGAAGTTCCTGTGTGGTGATAGCTATTGACATGCATTGGCTTCTTTTCTACAAATCTCTGTATTATAAAATAATTGTAAAATTGATCTATATGAACCAAAACAAACATGCATGGGATGACAGCATGTGGATACAAGTGTTAGATGCTAAAGGTGAATGAATGGATCAAAAGCTAGTGAGCCCATTGTAGTTAAAAATCAATTTGTATCAGCAAAACTCATCACCTTCTCTGGATATGTTAACCAGTTGCCCCCAACTTACAAAACAGATGTTTATCTCCTGGTTATGAAGGAAACCCAACTCTTTCCCTTCAGACAAAACAAAGCACAGGTACAATGATTACATAGAAGCCTGCAGTGTCCTATGAAGACACAAACAAATGGTCTGCATCATAGCATTAAAACTGAATGTCATTAAAAATAAAGATAAGTGAAGAACAAATGGAAATTTTATGAAGCAATGAGGCTTTCAAGTTCCTAAAAAAAATCTCCTTCATGTCCTTGTGCATGTAGTAAATTAACAGAGATACCTGAATATGTGTAGCATCTCAGTTAATGGAAGAGAAAGCAGTATGTGGAATATTCTTGAGTCATATTGAATGTTTATTTTTTATCCTATCACGTCTGTTTTTAATCACCTATTCATCCTGAAGTTTTAATTTATAATTCATGTGGATACCATGCTACTCATTCATATTTGTGTTATCCTTGGTTTACTTTCCTTAGGCTGGAATTTAAGAATTACATGTTCCATTGTGTTTTGTCTGTAAGGCAATGTTGGTAATAATATCACACTATTCTCCCATCTTAAGACATGATACTAATCTTCCTTAATTTGTTCATGGGAATGCAATATAGATTTGTACAGCTCTAATCTTGATATTAAGTATCATGTTTCTAGTTGAATTATACTCTTCCGAATTAGAATGACTATTTAAGTTTGTTTTTACTAAAACACCGTATTCTCATTCATGCCACAGACATGAACGCTCACATTCGACAGACCAGGTAAGAAGTAAAAGTACTCACATGATAGAGTAGCTTATTTTCATGCAAGCCATCGTAGATGTAGTAGGATACATAGAACTGATTGTGAAATTTTCCTTCTAAATTGTAGTTTGAATTTATTTTCTACTTTTCTAATTCATTAAAGAATTTAAACCAATAATGAACCTATATCCACTCAGGTCTCAAATTTTTACACCTGAGTAAATAAACAGACCAAATTTCCCTAAGATTATCTCTTTGCAAAAGAATGCAATGAGAGTCTCAAAGTGGATCTTTAATCTCTGTTAATTGCTAGGAATTGGATATCACAAAGTTGCATTTTGTTTCAAGTTATGAATATTTGGCCCAAACTCATGGAAATTCTAACAGTAATAGTAATTAGCATTTATTGAGCTCTTCCTATATACTAGACACTGTGATAAGGGCTTTATATATATTAGCTCTCCAAATTCTTTCATTGAATTTGTTGCATCATTATAATAAAAAATATCACACACATGAGAATTTTGAGGCTTCAAAATATCAAGAAGAGAAAAATAAGATTGTTTAGCTACTAGTTTGAAAAGACAGTATTCACATTAAGGTCTTTCTCATACCAAAGTATCTGAGTGTCTGCACCTTCCTAAGTCCCAAAGCTTCTCTCTCTCTCTCTCTCTCTCTCTCTCAATTTAAATTTCAAATTGACATCATCAATTATTCAGAGCATTTTTGGTGTAAACTTTCTTGGATTTTTTTTCCTTGTAATGTATTTAGTATCTGGAGTCAACTATTCATTCCATGTTTTGCCTGTTCTTAATTTGATGAACAGAGTTTAATTGGGCCATGTTATCACTAGGTAACTCACTATTCCTTAAGGTGTAGGTCTCCATGTGATTCTGTTGCCTTAGGTGTGTTGTTTGAGACTATTCTTTCCTGCTCTTAAAGAGCTTCATAAGCAGCTTCTGAGAGTAAGACAGGCCTCTACAGATTTCAAACATTTGTTTAAAATTGAACCAGGTAAATTTCTTTTTTTTTCATAATATCAGTAAAAAGTCACCAAAGTTGTGTTCACGTTCACATTTAAGGAGAGAAGAATATAATAATTGGATGACAGTGAAAATATAATCTATAAACACAGTATATTGCTATCTGCAGTTTAACCCTTTGGCACTTTAAAAATGCAGGATTTGTAAAGAATATTCTTTACTTATTAGATTCATATATTATGCATACAATGCCATAATATAGTATTACATATGAAAGCTGGATGAATAGTCTTTAAGATGTAATGCCATCTGTTATAACTATAGACAATCTTTAGAAAGAAGGATGATGCTCTTAAGATATTTGAGTGAAACTAGGAAATAATTTAGCAGAAGTGGTCAATGTAAAATAAAATCCTGGAAAATAAATATATTGAGTGCTTATGTCTCTGTGGTCCTTGATTTCTAGAAGTAAATTTTAAAGGGAAAAAAAAAGTATATTGTAGTCCTTTCCCTGAAAAGTAATGCATTTCTATTTGAGCTACTTTCTTTTCCCTATTTTTCCTTCTTCCTAATCTTTTCCTTGCTTCTCTCCTTCCTTCCTTCCTTCCTTCCTTCCTTCCTTCCTTCCTTCCTTCCTTCCTTCCTTCCTTCCTTCCTTTATTTTTTATTTACATTAATATTGCTTGGTTAGAATCTTTCAAATACTCTCTGGCAGTGACCCATGAGCTGGATGACAGAGGTACTGCATTAGAGATGGCACTGGCTGTCAGACATTCATAGTTTCCAGAGATAGCATTTATGAAAGCATTGTTATGATAGCATTGTTCCTATTTATGAAAGTATTTCAGAATGAAAGGAAAATGATCATTTTTATGAGTATACTCATGTGCATGTTTCTTAAGGTAAATCATTTGTGACCTTTGGTGCTTGTAACTTTATTGATATCACATTATTTGTTATGTGCTTGCAGACTGAACATGACTGACTTACATTATTCGGGAAATTTCAGATATTTCAGTGTGCCATTGTAGGAAGAGGGAGAGATGGTAGGTCAAGGTGATAAGATCTGATTTATTTTATCATTTTAAAAGTAAAATTGTTTCCACCACAGAATTATATACAGCAAATATCTATTGAGCACAAATGTTACTCTGAATAATTTACATGCATTATTTCGCTCATTTCTTACAACTATAAGAAATAGGTTTCATTGTCCTCATGGGTTTGCAAATGAGGAGGCTATCCAGAAAGGCTGAGGCTGCAATCCAAAAAGTAGAGAATCATTTGATTTCAGGATCTAGACTAAAAAGAAACATTGGAAAAAATCAGTTTCTATACACAATTTTTTTTTTAAAAAAAAAAGTAAATTTAAATTTAAGCTTTCAAAAGTTAAGTAAACACTAAGCCAGGAACTCCAATTAAACTGAACCCCTGATGGTGGAACTGGGAAGCCCCTCTGGGAAACTGTCCTTGTCAGAGCTCTTCTTCCTAATCCTTTTTGCATAGTCTAAGTCTACCCCCTCTTGTCTGGGCATTTTAAGTTCTAAAGAGAAGACCCACCTGGCTGGGCTAGGTAGCACATGACAGCAATTCCAGCACTGAGGAGGCTGAGACGGAAGGATCACAATTTTGAGGCCAGCTTGGGCAATTTATCAAGACCCTGTCTAAAAAAAAAAAAGAAGAAGAAGAAGAAGAAGAAAAAGAAGAAAAAAAGAAAATGTGGGGGGATACTGGGAATGCATCTCAGTAGTGGAGCACCCCTATGTTGAATCTCAGTTTTGCAAAAGAAAAATTCAAATTAGCTATAGGAGCTAGTACCAGGAAGTCAAGGTCCATTATGATAAGTAAAAAGAAGACAAGGCCTACATGACCAGGACTCCACTCCTTCCTGACCTGCTCATCCTTCCCTTTCTATAAAAGCCCTTTATGCCTCAGGCATATTCCCACCCAGAGATGGAGTTTTGAGTTATTCCCTGAATCTTCTAAAGATACTAGCCCTTTATCTCAAGATGCTGCCTCTTGGTTCAGTATGGTGCGCCTGCCTGTGATCCTAGCTACTTGGGAGGCTGAGACAGGTGGATCACAGGTGTGAGGCCAGCCTGGTCAATTTTGCAAGACCCTGCCTCAAAATAACAAATAAAAAGAACTGGGGATGTAGCTCAGTGGTAGAGCACCCCTGGGTTCAATTCCCAGTACAGCCAAAATAAACAAAAATCCTGAATTCTTCCTTCCAACTCTCATCTCCTGAATATTGACATTCAAGCATTGGGTAGCCAGACTTTCATTTCAGTAACATTGGGAGGATAAAATTTAAGGTGATGAAGCATTGATTATGCCTGTTCTTAAACAGCATGAAGTCTGGTTTCCAGGTTTTATGGCCTCAGTGACCGTCTCTAAAATTTGGGAGACAATGAAAACAAGAATCAGCGTAGGTAAATCTTAGCCAGAATGATGCTCAGGTAACACAAGAAAACTTTTATCAGGCAAGAAAGTATCTTTGCAGGGATTTTTTTTTTTTAAGAAGAAAATTTATACAAACATTATTTGAAGAATTCTCAGTTTAAATAACATCACACACATTTTAAGAAACTTTTATCTTGATTTAATTTCATGCAGATGAACTAAGCATTCACTAGAAACTGTTTATATACACAATCTTATTAAATGTGATTCTGAGAAAAGTGATTCTGATTTATTACCTTTCATAGTCCTCTCTTTCAAAGTATATAGATGTTAGAATGAAAATGGCTACTTAATATAGAATACAAGGACAATACTGTAATTGGTATAATTTTTCTATGACTTGTTCACTTGTGGCACTAAATAATTTCTGCCATACCAGATTGTGAAAAAAAAACTAAATAAGATAATACATGTAAAGATGCCTTATAATGTAACAACCATCATTTTTGTCACAATGGATTATATAATAAAGGATTCTAAATTTTTTTTCAATCTAAATTTTGGAAATTTATATTAAAGATACATTTTACTAATAATAGTTATTATCTCAGAGTACATGGATACTAGGCTTATCTCTTCCTTGATTCTTTTTCTCAAAATAGGAGTAGATTTCTTTTTTATTATTGGAAAAATCATATTATACATAAAGAATTTGAATTATATTGTTTTCCTTTTGACGTATAGATCAATTGACCTGTGAATGAGTATATTCATCACATTAACCATTGTTTTATTTGAAAAAAAAATCTACCTAAATATATATGGAAGGTTTCTTTTCATCTTAAAAGATCTTCAGTAGAATGATTTCCCTAGTGAATATCACCATGTCTAAGAAGTTTGTCCAGCTGCTGATTTTAAATCTTACTTTGACTGAAATTGTTCTAAGTGGGAACGTGCTAATTTGGCCTACAGATTGTAGCCATTGGTTAAATATTAAGATTATAATAGAAGAGTTGATTCAAAGAAATCACAGTGTCACCGTACTGGCTTCATCAGAAACTCTGCTCATCAACTCCAGTCCTAATTTTCCTGTGAAGTTTGAAGAGATACCTGTTTCTTACAAGACGAGAAATCTAGACTCCATAATTGAACATATGATAATGCTGTGGATAAACCACAGACCAACTCCTTTCACAATGTGGACTTTCTACAAAGAACTAGGAAAACTCCTAGATACTTTTTTCCAAATTAATACACAAATCTGTGATGGTGTATTAAACAACCCTTCATTAATGGGAAGACTTCAGAACGGTGGTTTTGATGTGTTGGTAGCAGACCCAGTTACAATCTGTGGTGACCTTGTTGCTCTCAAATTAGGAATCCCATTTATGTACACATTAAGGTTTTCTCCAGCCTCAACAGTGGAGAGAAACTGTGGGAAAATCCCTGCACCAGTGTCCTATGTTCCTGCAGCCTTGTCAGAGCTCACTGACCAGATGACCTTTGGTGAAAGGGTTAAAAATACATTATCTTATTCTCTGCAAGACTATATATTTCAATCCTACTAGGGAGAATGGAATTCATACTACAGCAAAGTACTAGGTAAGTCTCTAAAATTATCTCTCATTAATGACTCCAGATATTTTTCATTTTTATTGTCCACACAGCAAAATTTTTCCATCCTTGGATGCATAAGCAGAAGTAATTGGACTTATTATATCTCTATAAAATTCCCTATTGTCTTTGGATAAATTCCAAAAATAAAATGAGATGGTGGTATTAAGTTGTATCCTATTCTCTCTCTCTCTCTCTCTCTCTCTCTCTCTCTCTCTCTCTCTCTCCCTCTTCCTCTCTCTCTCTCTCTCTCTCTCTCTCTCTCTCTCCCTCTTCCTCTCTCTCTCTCTCTCTCTCTCTCTCAACCCCCCCACCCTTGGATACTGGGAATTAAACCCAGGGCACTTCACTGAGCTACATCCTCACCCCTTCAAATTTTTATTTTTTATTTTTAGATAGGTTCTTCCTAAATTGCCAGGACTGGCCTTGACCTTGTAGTCCTCCTGCTTTGGCCTCTGAATAGCTAGGATTGCAGGCATGTGCCACTGTGCCTAATTGCTGATATCTCTTAATGGAAATAATGTTGTGTGTTTTAAGATAACAGTTTCACAGTGTATTAATAAAACTTCAAGTACATTTACTAGCAAAAACTATGACATTGCCCCAAAGTGGTTTGGAAAATATTTTGAGGTAATAAATAATTTACTTTCTCTTCTTTAGTCTTCAGTCTTTACTTTGTAGAAAAAAAACTTAAAGTTAGATATTAAAGAACCTGACTTAATACTCTGCCTCTCAGTATCCATCATTAGGGTAATTGGTTTATGTGGGCTAGTGAGCTCTCAAAATAATTTTTCTGTATCCTTTAGCAAGCCTCAGATTTCCTTACTTCATAGATTCTTTATAAGAATCAAATAAAATAATGTCAATTGTTGAAATAGTTATGGGTGTTTTTTTATATCACTTTTCTTTCTCTCATGAGTTTTCTTTCCTTAATTTTTTTAAAATTTCTTTTATTCTAAATGATTTTTACTCCATATCTGTCAGTATTACCCAGGAACATTAATTAGTAGCAGAGATTAACAGTTTAAGCTACCAGTTGTACTTTCTTACTAATATAATGTACACAATCATATCCTTTTTTCTGTGCCTTTTGCTCTCACTCCCTACCTCCCTCCATTCCTTTCTCCTTTTCTTCCCTCTTTCTTTTGTGGAATTTTTTTTGAAAAAAAAAATATTTATTTAACCCCAATATATTATCTGTCAGTTTTCTGGGTATTAGAAACACAACAATGAGGAAAGTAGATAAAATCTCTACCTCTATAGAGCTTACATTGTAACGAGAGGAGACAGTATAAAATAAATACATAAAATGTAAAGGATGTCAGATATGTATACATGCTATATAGTAAAAAAAAAAAAAAGTAAAACAGAGTTCTGGAATATTCTTCAATCATCATCACTTAAAATTTTTAAGTTTTCCATAGAATTTGTCTAGAGAAAAGATATTGTACATATCACATATATAAAATAAAATGTGTGTAAAGTAATTAAAATTTGCTTATGATTTTGGAGGGATAGCAATTAGAGTTTTGTAAGTAAAATCATATATTTTATGTTCTTCAACTATATTTTGGGAGACTTTTAAATTTTATATACCACAAAAACACATTTTGATTTAAATTAAGATGTTATTCTCCTGATTATTTCTCAAGATATCTGGAATGTATTCTGTAATACTTATCACTGCCCATACGTATATCACATACTGACTATTGGGGTACTAAAGAAGATAACAAAACATTTTCTTTATAAGAAGATTACAAAATCAAGATGGTGAAGGGTCTTGGAAAGCCCCCAAGGTTCTGGGTTCTGGCTACTCTTGCTTACTGTCCAATTAGCAAGTTACTTAACTTCTAGTTTAAGTGCTTTCTCCTTAGCAAAATGGGGATAATAATTTTACTGTATTATTTAAGAAGTTAAATTTGATATATGTGGAATACCGTGTCAATTATAATGAATTGTGCTTATATTGAATAATTTTTTTTTTTTTTACCAAACTACTCAGGGGCTTTTAAATAACAAAGTGTTAATTACACTACCATGGGGCTCTATACATAGAAAATTGTCAGTAAATACCTTCAAAACCTAAATGGCCTCTAGTATGCAATAAATATTTTTTTTTCTCAAAGGAAGCATAGACAAATTATATAATCTCTGAAAAAGCCTTTGTAAAAGAAAAAATTCCCAGCTTCTCATGTTTACAAGGATAATAATCTAATTTCAGAAATCCTACCTTTTAAGAAATTAAATATCTTACTTACGTAAATCTCTTATGCTCCTCATCTTACAAAAATATTTGAATAACAATAACTGTCTTAAATACTTTATTTTAGTATACTGCCAAAAAGAACTAGTAAAATCTACTTTGTCTTATTTCGCAATTTCATTGTTGAAGTCTTAGCAACATCCTGTAAGTAGACACTGATACTGAAAGAGTGCAGATACCTTATATTTTATATTATTGTGTTTGAACACAGGAGATTTAACTTGTCAAGTTTCTGTGGAGTTTTCCATACAATGGTTGTTTTTCAGTTTTGTGTGTGAAAAACAGACAAGGAAAATGATATGTTTAACTATGCTAAATAATAATCGCAAATGTCTTAAAGACAAGAGATAAGTAACAAGAACAAAACTAACCACACTGATCTAAAAGCCTCTTTTCTGTATTAGGAGATCTTAAATCTTATGGATGAAGTGATAAAATTAATCTCTGTTTTCAAATATTCTTCAAACAGCTAATGAAGAAGGAATATTAGGGAATGTGAAAATCATTGTTACTCATATCAAGAAGTAAATCTGTTACCCAAGTCCTAGGGGAGAGACCCAATTGTGGGGATGCCAACAAATCAGGTCCAGCCACTTTTGTCAAAAACCAAGTGAAAAACGTAATGGTGAAAAACAGGAAAGGAGTTGTAATCAGTGTAGCTTCACCAGGAAGATGAGGGTACACATGTTCTTAGCCCTGTCTTCCAAGGCACTGACAGGAGCTTCCGAGGTAATTATTATTTAGACAAGGTGAGCCAGAAATATGCATAATTAAACAGCAGTTTTGGTCAAACTGGTAAGGTTGACCATTATCTGAGGATTGGTCAACTGGGGCCTTGTCAATAATAGGAAAGTTACTGTTACTTGGGGGTGGTTTCACCTCATTGTAATATGTATTTGATCTGAACTGTTGCTCCTGGGATCCAAGGTGATGCTGAGCAAGGAAGACAGGCAAAATTGAGTCAGATAGATCAAGCTTGTTATCCTGCTTTTAATGACCTAATAGACCTTTGCAGACCCAGGGAAGAATCTAAGTTTTTCTTACAAATCTATTAATAAATCTGCCTCAGTCCAAGTGTCTCGTGTGAAACCTTCAAATTGCACTGTCTGATCTCTTCAGAGATCAACTTCTGAGAGGTCTTTGTACAGTACATAGATTTCACTTGGATAGTGTTTTTTTTTTTTTTTTTGAAAGAGAAAGAGAGAGAGAATTTTAATATTTATTTTTTAGTTTTCGGCGGACACAACATTTGTTTGTATGTGGTGCTGAGGATCGAACCCAGGCCGCATGCATGCCAGGCGAGCGTGCTACCGCTTGAGCCACATCCTCAGCCCACTTGGATAGTATTTGAGGATGAGTTTTGCTAAGCTATAGAAAGGCTGAGTCCTGGATACCAAAGTGAAAGTGGTTAAAAAGATAAGGCAACTGGAAGGTCCCACTTTGCCAGTTCTTCCTGGCAGTATACTAAGATAAAATATTTAAAATATTTTTAGTTTGTGATCCGCCAAGAATATCTGATCAATTTTTTTACTCAGTTATTTTTGCAGGTACTGCTCTTACATATTAGATGTTTTTTCCAGTTTCCTTTTTTTTCTTATTTTTTATTGATACATATCAATAAAATTACCAAAATTATCTTTTTAAAAATAATTACCTTTATAAAATTACCTTTACCTTGACCAAAGGACTAAATTTTTAGTACTGTAATATATTGTTTGACATTCAGTAAAAGGGGCTTCTTTCTACTAGATGTCTTAACAAAAGAGAAAGTAAACATCATAATACAAAGCAAAATCTAGTGTATATTCTTTATTTCTATAGTATAAATATTTCTCATTTCTCATTGTTTTTCAAATGTATTCTCTATGAAAAAAAAAGGCAAACATATCCTTGCAACAAAACTACCATTGCTTATAATGTAACCACTGGTTCTATGAAAAAAGGCTGAAATTGTACAGAGACTGTCTTAAACCTATCAAAATAGCTACACGTACATAAAGAGAATTAAGGATATTTCTGTTTCCTGTATTATTTGTAGATAATCTTCCAACATAAAAATTTTGAAAAATGACTTTATCTCAGAGAGGAAAATTAATAGTAATACCATTAGTGCTATAAATTTGGTCCTTAATTGCTGTGGTTTGGATAGGACTTGAGTATGTCCTCCAAAATTTCATGTGCTGGAAACATATTTCCAGTGTGGCAGTGTTGAATTGATAGATCACTTAAGAAATGGGGACTAGTGAAAGGTTCTTCCACTAGTGGAAGGTTCTTGAGTGACTGGGGACATCGCATTATGTAATATAGTTCTGGAGGAACCAGGTTAGTTTCTGTGAGAGCAAGTCAAAATAATAAGAACAAATCTAGTCCCTGTGCCCCTCTTGCTCTCTGACTTGCCCTGTGATTGATCTTTCCTTCTTTCACATGACTCTTCCATGATTCCATCCACCATTTGGTGATGTAGCCAAAAGGCCATCGTCAGAATCTGTGGGCATTAGACTTGATCTGGGGCTTTAGTCTCCCAAACTGTAAGCTAAGTAAATACATTTTCTTTAAATATTACTTGGCCTCAGGTATTTTGTAATAGCAATAGAAAATAGAATAAGACATAACTTTTGTGAAGACTAGTTTTTACTTTTGTTATGATATCAAATCATCTTTTGTATTTTATTACTAAAGTAGCTATCTTGTCCTTTAAGTCACATTGACTTAACATCTTTAAATTTATTGCATGCTGTTTTTACATTTTCAGAGACTAGAATTTTGTTTATTCTGTTTGCATCTTGAAAATTAACCACTAGACTTATTTATCACCTTTTCTGTCTTTTAGCAAATGAGCTCAAAAATGGAAGCTAAATTAGAAAATAGTTCTACAAATGAAAAGAATGATTATATTCATTATATATTCTTAGGAATTTATAACCACTGAATCTTTTCTTTATAATAATATTGTTGAA